>NW_028234441.1:17336313-17343813 GCF_977035675.1 Penaeus japonicus
GTGTGATTACACTGTTATATTAAGGCTTAGAATTACCAATATTATTATCATACGAAATATCTATTATCATTTTTTTTTATCATGTGTATTGTTATTATGATTATCTTTTTTTTTTTACATTATCATGATTATTATTGTTGTTATTATAACTATTCTTATCATTATCGTTACTATTATTGATATTATCATCATGACCATTATCATTGTTACTATCATTGTTTTCATTATTATCATTCATATCGTTATTAATATTATATATCATTATTACTTGTTTCATGATTATTACTGTTATCTTTATCATTACCACTATTATTCTTATTAATACTTTTGTCATAAGCATGATTATCATTACTATTATTATTATTAATATCATTACTATTATTATTGTTATCATTATTATCATTACTATTATCGTTATCTTTGTCATCATCATTATTACTGTTATAATTATTATCATCATCACTGTTATTACCATTATCATAAATATTATTATCATTACTATCATCATCATCATTACTATTTTGTTTTTATGATCATCAACATTACTCTCATTATTCCTATGATTAAATGATCTACATTATAAAACACCACATCTGCGTCACCCCCCTTCCCCCCCAAAAAAAAAAAAAAAAAAAATCCTCCCTTTCAACTAACTCAAAATCCTCTTTGTTGATGACCCTAACAAACAAACAAACAAAAATAAAAATAAAAACATTTTCTAAAATCTATCCAACATTCCCATTCATTTTCCGAACGAAATCTGATGAACAAATTCCCTTTTGAAAAAAAAAAAAGTAAAATAAAAAAGTTAATCCTCAGGCATGTCACGAAAAATGTAGAATTATACCTGACAGATAAAAAAAAAAAAAAAAAAAAAAAAAAAAAAATCTAAAATCTATCCAACATTCCCATTCATTTTCCGAACGAAAACGGATGAACAAATTCCCTTTGAAAAAAAAAAAAAGCAAAATAAAAAAGTTACCCCTCAGGAATGTCACGAAAAATGTAGAATTATGCCTGACAGATCCCAAAGTTTTGTTTGCTGTAGAGGGCGTACGAATGGGTGGAAGCGGGCGATGGAACAAGGGGAATGAGAGAGGGAGAAAGAGAGATAGGGAGGGAGAAGGAGAGAATAAAGGTGTAGGGAAGGAATAGGAACAATAGGGTCAAATTTAAACCGCTCTTCCCTACACTTATAAAACTAGTGAAATATAAGAGAATTTAATGTGTATTTGGATTTGAATACGATAAAAATGATAACGATAGATGAAAAGAAGAAATGAAAACAAATAGATATATGACAAACGCACTTGCATGTATTAGTAAATACAACAAGAAATAACCTTTGAATATGTATACACATAGAGAGAGGAAAGGAGAAATAGATACAGAGCTACAGAAATAGACTGAGAGAGCGAGAGAAAGAAAGAGAAAGAGAGAGATAGAGAGAGCAAGAAAGAGAAATCACGAAAACGGAATCCAACTTCAAAACCTATTGATGAATCAATTAATAATACTATTTCTATTACAAATTATAATGCTAACAGGGTTAATTTCATTAATAATGATGATAACAATGATGATAATAATAACAATGATAATGGTAATAATTTTAGTAATAATTATAATAACAACAATACAATTAATGATACCATAATGATGATGATAATGATAATAATAATGATTATGATAACAACACCAACAACAATAATAATGAAAATTATATAATTAGCACATGATTTCAAATATTTTCAGAAAATCTCCGCATGACATTGTGGTTGATGTTGGTTGATGCACAGTGCATGCGAGTGAGGGCTTTGCATGAAAATTGGCGTTGTAAATCACTGAATAAAGTGTGGGTGTGATTACACTGTTATATTAAGGCTTAGAATTACCAATATTATTATCATACGAAATATCTATTATCATTTTTTTTATCACGCGTATTGTTATTATGATTATCTTTTTTTTTTTTACATCATCATGATTATTATTGTTGTTATTATAACTATTTTTATCATTATCGTTACTATTATTGATATTATCATCATGATCATTATTATTGTTACTATCATTGTTTTTATTATTATCATTCATATTGTTATTAACATTATATATAATTATTATTTGTATCATGATTATTACTGTTATCATTATCATTACCGCTATTATTCTTATTATTACGTTTGTCATAAGCATGATTATCATTACTATTATTATTATTATAATTACTATTATTATTGTTATCATTATTATCATTACTATTATCACTACCATTTTATTATTGTTATCATTATCATTATCATCATTATCATCATCATCATCATTATTATCATCATTATCATTATTGTTATTATCGTTATCTTTATCATCATTATTACTATTATTATTTTTATAATTGTTATTACCATTATCATAACTATCATTATCATTACTATCATCATCATTACTATTGTTTTATTTATCATCAACATTACTCTCATTATTCTTATAATTAAATGATCTACATTATAAAACACAACTACGCCCCCCCCCAAAAAAAAAAAAAAAAAAAAAAAAAAAAAACCCCCCCTTCAACTAACTCAAAATCGTCTTTGTTGATGACCCTACCTAACAAACAAACAAACAAACAAAAACATTTTCTAAAAACATTCCCATTCATTTTCCGAATGAAAACTGATGAACAAGTTCCCTTAGAAAAAAAAAAAGAAAATAAAAAAGTTACCCCTAGGGCATGTCACGAAAAATATAGAATTATATCTGACAGAAAAAAAAACATTTTCTAAAATCTATCCAACATTCCCATTCATTTTCCGAACGAAAACGGATGAACAAATTCCCTTTGAAAAAAAAAGCAAAATAAAAAAGTTGCCCCTCAGGAATGTCACGAAAAATGTAGAATTATGCCTGACAGATCCCAAAGTTTTGTTTGCTGTAGAGGGCGTACGAATGGGTGGAAGCGGGCGATGGAACAAGGGGAATGAGAGAGGGAGAGAGAGAGATGGGGAGAAGGAGAGAATACAGGTGTAGGGAAGGAATAGGAACAATAGGGTCACATTTAAACCGCTCTTCCCTACACTTACAAAACTAGTGAAATATAAGAGAATTTAATGTGTATTTAGATGTGAATACGATAAAAATGATAACGATAGATGAAGAGAAGAAATAAAAACAAACGGATACATGAGAAAAGCACTTGCATGTGTTAGTAAATGCAACAACAAAAAAACTAAAGAGAGAGAGAGAGATAAAGAGAGAGAGATAGAGAGAGAAAGAAGTGAAGAGAAAGAGAGAGAGAGAGAGAGAGAGAGAGAGAGAGAGAGAGAGAGAGAGAGAGAGAGAGAGAGAGAGAGAGAAAGCAAGAAAGAAAAAGGAGAAAGAGAGAGAGAACAAGAAAGAGAAAGAGGGAGAGAAAGCAAGAAAGAGTAAGGGAGAAAAAGAGAGAGAGCAAGAAAGAGAATTAGGGAGAGAAAGCAAGAAAGAGAAATAGAGAGAGAAAGAAAGAGAGAGAGGAAGAAACAGAAAGAGAGAAATAAATAAAGAAAGAAAGAGACAGAGAATCAACAAAACTCATCAAGACAAAAAAAAAAAAAAAAAAAAAAAAAAAAAAAAAAAAAAAAAAAAAAACCCAACCATGGACCTCGCCTCCATACCTCACCCTTTGTAAACATCAACACAACAAGAGTCACGTGCTTTGGGGTGATAGCGCTGGCGACCCTTGTGTGATCCAGTCTGTAAAGAGTGTCCATTTTACAGTCTAATTAAAACGCCATGCGTGAATGAAATCAATTAGCCTTTAATGGCCTCGTTGAATCGAGCTTATTCCCTGAACAAAATACCTATTAAGTTTTTTTTTTTTTTTTTTTTTTTTTTTTTTTTTTTTTTTTTGGGGGGGGGGGGGTGAGAAGGAAGATGTAAAGAGAGGATGTCTGAGTGATGTTGGGAGGCAAGGAAGGAAGAAAAGGGTGGAGGAGAAGGAGAGAGAGAGGGGGGGAGGGAGAAGAGAGAGAGAGGGAGAGGGAGAAGAGAGAGAGAGAGTGAGAGAGAGAGAGAGAGAGAGAGAGAGAGAGAGAGAGAGAGAGGGAGAAGAGAGAGAGAGGGGGGAGGGAGAGAGAGATAGAGGGAGAGAGAGAGAGAGAGAGAGAGAGGAAGGGAGGGAGGGAGAGAGGGAGTTAGAGTGGAGGTGAGAAGGGGAAGGGGAGATGGAATATGTGAGGAGAGGGAGAGGGGGGAATGGGAGAGAAGGCGTAAGAGGAAGAGTGGGAAGGGTTGGAAAAGGAGATAAGGAAAGGGATAGAAGTGAGAGCGGAAGGAAGGGGGAGTGAGACACGAAAGGGAGAAAGGGAGAAAGGAGGAACGGGAAGAAAAAGGAGAGGTAAGAAGGGAGAGAAGTAAAAAGAGAAGAGAAAGAGTAACGAAAAGAGAGAGAGAAAAAAATGGAATATAGGAGACACACACATACACACACACACACACACAAACACATACACACACACAAACACACAAACATACAGAAGAAGAAGTAAGCTACAAGACAAAACCAAAAGAAAGAAAATAAACACAAACACACACATCAAGAAAGAAAGAGAAAAAACAAAAAACAAAAAAAAAACAAGAGATAGCCAATCTCCCAAAAGCTTTTGTACCATGAATCACCTTTTGTCATGGATGTGAAATTGTTCCATCACACACACACACACACACACACACACACACACACACACACACACCTGTAGTCAACAACACCCATAAAGGACGATAATAACACAGGCTACAACATGAAGTCATCAAAGGGTGGGCGTGAAAGAGTGAAGAAGAGTGAAATAGGGCGGGGCAGGGTGACAGGGTGAAATAGGGGAACGGATGGGTCAGTCAGGAGAGAAAGGGTTGTAGGGAGAAGGTTATGTCTATGGGGAAAGGGTGTAATTATATGCATTTGAGAAATCGTAGGAGGCGGAGGACAGATAGGGTGGAAATGATGGGGTTGTGTAATAGATTAAATTAACTGTTTTGTTCTTCTCTGTTTTATTTTATTTTATTTTATTTTTTCATTTTCGTTCTTCTTTTTCTGTTCTTTTTCCTCATTTTCTTCTTCTTCCTTTTCCTTATTTTTTTCCTTATTTCTTCTTCATTTTTTCTTATTATTTCATTCTTCTTCGTCTTATTTTCTTTATTCTTCTTCTTCCTTGTCTTCTGTTTTTTTTCTTCTTCTTCTTCTTCTTCATCTTCTACTGTTTTTTATTCTATTTCCACCTTTCTTCTTCTTCTACTTCTTTTATTATTATTATCATTATCATTATCTTTCTTCTTTTTCTTTTTTTTTCCTCCTCTTATTCTTATTCTTTTCCTGCTTCTTTCTTTATCTGCTTCTTCAATTCTTCTTTTTTTCTTTTTCTTCTTCTTCTTCTTCTTCTTACTCTTTTTCTCCTTCTTATCTATTTCTTAAATTCTCCTTTTCTCGTCTGATTTTGTTTTTCTAGGTTTTATGTTTAACCGGACATCCTTTCCTCCTTCCCCCCCCCCCCCTCTCCTACTCTTCCCCAACCCCCCTTTCAATTCCCCCCATCCTCCTCCCCCCTTCTCCTCTCCACCCCCTTTCACTCCCTCTTCCCCCCTCCTCCTCCTCCTCTTTTCACTCCCTCCTTCCCCCTTTTCATCCCCACTCTCCATTCACTCCCCCCCTTTCACTCCCCCCTCCACCTTCCTCCCTCCCCTCCTTCCCACCTTCCCCCCACCTCCCCACCCACCCACCCCCTCCCGCCTATACTTGAAACACCTGTATTGCGTAGCCCAAGGTGTCGGCGAACTAATAGCCCACCAGCTTACGGGCGGCGGTGGGCGGTGGGCGGTGGGTTGGGTGGGCGTTTTAGGCCGCGGGCGGGATGGGCTCGAGTTCCAACCCCCTTCCTCTCTTCCGGGCGTGGGCGCGAGTAATGGGGTGATAAACAACAATTATGGGAGAGGTAGCGGCTGTGGAAGCGACCGAGAGAGGGGAGGGGGAAAGGGGGAAGAGGGGGAAGGGGGGGGAAGAATAGGGTTTGAAGGGGGGGAGGGAATAGGATGGCATGGGGGTAGGGAAAGATGGGGAGAGCGAGGAAGAGAGACAGAGAAAGAGATAGATAGAAAGAGAGAGAGAGAGAGAAAGAGAAAGGGAAAAAGGACAAGAGATAACTATATATATGACATAATAATAATAATCATCATAATACCAAAGATAATGATAATGATATTAATAATAATAGTCATTATAATGATCATAATAATATTGATTATGATGATAAGGCTAATTATGATAATAGTAATAATAATGATAATGATGATAATGATTGAGATAAGAATAATTAGGATGATAATGATAATAGTGATGATTATAATGATAATGATTTTAATGAGAATGAGAATGATGAAAATTATTGAAATAATGATTAGGATAATAAATATGATATGGATAAGAAGATAATGCAATTACCAATAATAATGATAATGATAGTGATGATGATGATCACAATGATAAAAATGATAACAATAGTGATGATACTAATGATAATGATTATACTGATAATATGGATGATGATAGTGATAATGATAACAAAATTGATAAGGATAAGGATCATAATAATGATTATAATAATAACAATGACAATGATAATAAGAATGCTAATGATGATACTAATAATAACAATAATTACAATAGTAATAATAATAATGGTAATAATAATAATAGTAATAATAATGATAACGATATTAATTATAATAACAACAACAACAATAACAGAACCACAACAACTAGAGAAACAAAAAAGAACAAATAACAAAACAAAAACAAAAAACAATCTAATCACATATAAAAATAAAAGACTAACAATATTCACAACTATCACTACTTCACAAATTAACCAATCCAAAGAAAAATTTAAAAAATAAAATAAAATAAAAATTATAAAAAAAAAAAAAAAACATTGAACAGAGACCAAGAAACCACAAGTCCACACACGGCTCCGTACTGACTTACACATTAATAACAGGTACGTGTGAGCCAACGTGTAATTAGGCACTGGGGTGGAATGAAGGAGTTACGTTGGGGGGCGGGGGTTGGGGGGGGGCGAGGGGTTAGGGGGGTTGGGGCGGGGACACTGAGTAGGCTGGTAGATCGAGGGTAGATAGATGGGGAGAGGGGAGATGAGAGGGAGGTCTGTGGAGGGAGGGGGAGGTGAGAGGGAGGTCTGTGGAGGGGGTGGGGGGTGAGAGGGAGGTCTGTGGAGGGGGAGATGAGAGGGAGGTCTATGGAGGGGGAGATGAGAGGGAGGTCTATAGAGAGGGAGATGAGAGGGAGGCCTAAGAAGGGGGAGGTGAGAGGGAGGCCTAAGAAGGGGGAGTGAGAGGGAGGTCTGTGGAGGGGGAGATGAGAGGGAGGTCTGTGGAGGGGGTGGCGAGAGGGAGGTCTGTGGAGGGGGTGGCGAGAGGGAGGTCTGTGGAGGGGGAAGGTGAGTGGGAGGACTA
>NW_028234441.1:17351313-17360396 GCF_977035675.1 Penaeus japonicus
GGAGGGGGAGGGGGCGAGGAGGGGAAAGGAGGGCGAGGAGGGGAAAGGGGGTCGAGGAGGGGAAAGGGGGGCGAGGAGGGGAAAGGGGAGCGAGGAGGGGAGAAGTAAGGGGGTGGGGGGAACGGAAAGGTGGGGGACGAAGATGGGGGAAAGAGGGGTAGGAAGAAGGAAAAGAAGAGGTAGGAAGAAGGGAAGAGAGGATGGGAGGGGTAGGAAGAGGGGAAAGGAGGGGAACATGGAATACATTGCTTAACCGAAAGCGAGCAAATTAAACCGGTTGTAGCTTCCATCTCATTTTCTTTGTTTCTTTGTTTCTTTCTTTATTTTCCCTTTTGTCCCTCCTTCGGTGACAGTGTGAAGTTAATGCAAATGAAACGAAATATTCGGATGAATTTGAGACACACTGATAGCGTATGGAAACTGTCCGTTAAGAGGAGAAAGGGAGGGAGGGAGAGGGAGAGAGAGAGAGAGGGAGGAAGAAGAAGGGGGACGGGGAGAGAGAAGGAGAAGGAGAGAAGGAGAGAAGGGAGGAAAAGGAGGAGACTGAGGGGTGAGGGAGATAGGGAGATACAAAATGAGAAAAAGAGAGAGGCAGAGACAGAGAGAGCAAAAGGAGGAACCAAAGGAAGATAGAGAGAAAGAAAGAGAGAGAGAGAGAGAGAGAGAGAGAGAGAGAGAGAGAGTGGAGAGGGCGGGTAATGGGGGGAGGGGGAGGGGGGCCGACGGCTCAGTGTACGCGAGGCCAAAGTTGAAAATTAGATTCCAACGCTTTCCAAAATGAGGGTCCCGCGGGAATGGATTTCTCGAATCGCTGGCTACGGCTAACGTCTCGTCGGAGAGAGAGAGAGAGAGAGAGAGAGAGAGAGAGAGAGAGAGAGAGAGAGAGAGAGAGAGAGAGAGAGAGAGAGAGAGAGAGAGAGAGAGGAGGAGGAGGAGGAGGAAAGAGGGGATTAGGGACAGGGAGAGAGGGAAGGACGGAAGGAGAGAAGGAGAGAGAGAGAGAGAGAGAGGAGGAAAGAGGGTATTAAGGACAAGGAGAGAGGGAAGGACGGAAGGAAAGAAGGAGAGAGAGAGAGAGAGAGAAAGAGAGAGAGAGAGAGAGAGAGAGAGGAAAGGACGGAAGGAAAGAAGGAGAGAGAGAGAGAGAGAGAGAGGAGGAGGAGGAAAGAGGGGATTAGGGAAAGGGAGAGAGGGAAAGACGGAAGGAGGGAAGGAGAGAAAGAAAGAGAGGGAGGGAGAGTGAGAGATAGGGGGGGGGGGGTGAGGGAAAGAGAGGGTAAGGGACAGTGAGTAGAGGGAAAGAAGGAAGGAGAGAAAGAGAGAGAGAATGAGAGGGAGGGAAAGGGAGAGAGAATTACTGGTTATAATCTTTGTTTTAATACATCTATTCTTAAAATAAGTCGATAAAAAAAGAAAAAAAAATACAAAAGAGACGCAAAAAAAGGTGCTATCCCCCTCTCCCCTCCCCCCACCCCCTCCCCACCCTCCCCCCAAATTGAACCCTACCGAAGCCACAGACGCGATGCTTCGAACACGAGGGAAGGGAGAGGGAGAGAAGGGGGGAGGGGGGGGAGCGGGGAGGAGGAGGAAGAAGAGATAGAAGGGGGAGAGTAAGGGGGAGGAGAATGGAAGGGGAGAGGGGGAGAGTAAGGGGAGAGGGGGAGAGGGGGGGGGCGGCGGACGAACGATGTAACGGTCGCTCCTGATTTTATATGCAGGAAACTTTTTCTCGACGCCATTTTCTTGCAGCTTGCAGCCAATTACTATGCAAAATATGTCAGAATCCATTTTCAGAAGGTAATCCCCTCCGTGAAACTCTCGTACGAAGCCTGAAAATGCCTAACATCACATCGCGGAAGGTTACGCTCTCTGTTGCGCCGGGGGAACTAGTGCCACGGTGAGAGGGGGGAGGGAGGGGGAGGGGAAGGGAGTGGAGGAGGGGAGGAGGAGGGAAAGAAGAAGGAAGGAGGAAGGAGGAAGGAGGAGGAGGAGGAAGATATCAAAGGGGGGGAACTAGTGCCACGGTAAGAGGGGGGTGGGGGAGGGAGAGGGAGTGGGGAAGGGAGTGGGGGAGGAGGAGGGAAAGGAGAAGGAAGGAGGAAGGAGAGGAGGAACGTGAGAAAAGGAGCCAAGGTAGGAGGATTCCAACTTGGTGAGTGAGGAAGGGGAGAGGAGGAGGTACACAACAAAACAAACAATATCGAAACAAATAATCTCCAAGGTTTAGCACGCCGTATTAACGCTAGGAAGGAGGCTGACAAACACGATAGGAGGTGGGAGAAAACAATCAATACACATACAGAGGAGGAGGAGGAGGAAAGTGACAAAGGGGGGGGGGGACTAGTGCCACGGTAAGAAGGGGGTGGGAGGGGGGAGAGAGGGGGAGGGGAAGGGAGAGTGGGAGGAGGGAAAGAAGAAGGAAGGAGGAAGGAGGAGGAGGAAGGTGACAAAGGGGGGGGGGGAGGAGATGAAGGAGGAGGAAGTAGTGTCACGGGAAGGAGGGAGGAGGAAAGAGGAAGAAGTCAAGGGGGAGAGGGAGAGGGAGGAAGTAATGCCAATGAAAGTAGGAGGGAGAAGAAGGAGAAGGAAGGAGAAGAAGAGAAGGAAGAAGGAGAATTGGAGGACGATGTTAGGGGAGGGAGGAAGGAAGAAGATAGAAAGAAGGAGGAGGGAAAAGAGTGAGGAGGAGGTAGAAGAAGAAGAAAACAAACAGTAAGAATTCAAAAAGAGAAAGAGGATGAGGATGGAGAAATTAAAGAAGAAGAAGAAGAAGACGAAGAAGAAGAAAAAGACAAAGAAGAAGAAGAGGAAGAGCCAGAGGAAGAGGAGAAAGAATATGAAAAGGGGCAAAGAGGAAAAAGAGAAAGGGAACAGGAAAAGGGAAATGAGACGAAGGAGAAGAAGGAATACCAAAAGGGAAAAGAAAAAGGGGACGAATAAAAAAAAAAAAAAAATAATAAACAAATGAAAATTAAACACCAAGAAGAAAATGAGGAGATGACATAACAAAAGAAATGATGTAAAGGAGAAAAAGGAAAGTAAAAACTAAGGAAAATATATACATGAATATATGAAGATTAAGAGAAAAAAAGGTTCTATCAACAAATAAAAAACACAATAATTAAGCTAAAAAAATATATAATAATAATAAGCAAATAAGTATCAAATAAAATAAATAAACACATTAATCATAAGTAAAGAAATCATTTAAGAAAGATTCACACACTTTCTAAGAGGATTCGTAAGGCTATTGTACACAAGATGAATAAAATCAAATGAATAACGACATGATAAAAGATAATCAATAAAATGCAATAGATGAATGAATAGTAAATAAAACGCAATAAAGCGGTTGTTAAGAATACTGGGCATGTTCTATGTAAAATCAATGGATAAATTGTTTAACTGATATCATTAATGTTGATGATAACGATGATGAAGATAATAGTACTGAAGTTAGTGATAGTGATAATAATAATGATAATAATAGTAATGGGGATAACAATGATAATGATGATGCTGATGATAGTAATGATAGTAATAATTATAATAGTAATAATAATAATGATAATAATAGTAATGATGATGATAATGATGGTGAAAATAATAATAGTGATAATGATAATAATGATGATAATAATAGTTATAATGATATTGATAATTATGCTAATGATAATAATAATAGCAATAATAATGATAACAATAATGACGATAATAATAATAATAATAATGATAATAATAATAATGATAGTAAGAGCAATAATAACAATAATAATAAAGACAATGATAATGATAATAATGGTAATCATATTATTGATAAATATTATAATTATTATTATCATCATCATTAGTATTATGATTACTAATATAATAAGAATGATAATAAAATCAATAATGATAATAATGATGATAATGATAACAACTAATAGTAAAACAAAACAAAAAATGATAACAATAACAACAATAGCAATAATAATGAAATGAAAAATAAGACAAAAATTACTTTAAAAATTCAACCATTTTTGAAGACGTCGGTTAACTAAGGACATTGGTGTTTACTTCTTTTGTTAGTTTGTTATTATCATTATTGTTATTTTCATTGTTGTTGTCTTTGTTGTTGTTATCATTATTATTATTCATTGTTATTACTTTTGTTATCATTACTGTTATTACTGTTGTCGTTGTTGTTGTTGCTATTATCAATATACCCATTTATATATTTTCTTTATCATCATTGTAAGCATTATACTATTGGTATCACTTGTTATCATTCATACCATTGTTTTATTAATGTCATTATTATCATTCAAGTTATTATTCTTATTGCCATCATAATGATTATTATCATTATTATCATTATTATCATTTCTATTATCATCCTTTTATTATCACTATCACTTTATCGCCATAATCAACACTATCATCATTATCATTGTTATTACTATCATTGTCATCATTATTATAATCACCGTCATTATTGTTATCATTTTTATCATTATCGTTACTATCATTATTACATCATTATGCTAGTGATATTACTATCATTATGAATAATGGCAATCATTATCGTTATCATTACTGGTAAATCTTTGTATTGTTGTTATCATTACCATTATTGTTATTATCATTATTATTGTTATCATTATAATCATGATTAGCATTGTTATCGCTATCATTATTTTTATCATTATCATCATTATTATCATCATTATTATCATTAATATCACTATCATCACTCCTATTACAGACATTATTATCATCATTATTGTTATTGTTTATCCTTATCGTTATCATCATTACCATTGTTGTTACCATCATCAACATTACTCATATTATCCTCCTCCTCATTATCATCATCATCATCACCACGATCATCGTCATCACCATCATCCTCATCACCATCATCATCATCCCCACCACCATCATCATCACCATCCTCCTCATCATCATCATCCCCATCACCATCATCACCACCACCGCCACCATCATCATCATCACCATCATCATCACCACCATCATCACCACCACCACCATCATCACCACCACCATCATCACCACCACCATCATCACCACCACCATCATCACCACCACCATCATCACCACCACCATCATCACCACCACCATCATCACCACCACCATCATCACCACCATCATCATCACCACCACCATCATCACCACCACCATCATCACCACCATCATCACCATCACCACCATCACCATCATCATCATTTGCATGGGTTTTTCGTGAAAGGTCTTCATTTCCTCATCCATTGGTTAAGAGCAAGCATTCCGTGGCTTGCAAAGGGATCGTGGAGCTCATTTGCATATTGCAACTCTTTTAATCTTCAACCTGCAACCATCACTGATCTCTCGCTTTGTAACCTTTCTGTCTGTCCCTTCCTTCTTTTTTTCGTTTTTTTTTTTTCCTCTCTTTCTTCACTTTTTGTTTATTTCCCTCTTTCGTTTAAGGTGTTTTTTTCTTTCTCTCTCTCGCTCCCTCCCTCCTTCCTTCTCTCTTTTTCCCTTTCTCCCTTCTGACCCTCTTCGAGCTTCCATCCCTCCCTCCTTCCCTCCCTTCCTCCCTTACTTCCCTCCTCATGTTTACACTCCCTCACTCCTCTCTCTCCCTTCCTCCCTTCACTCCTCCCTCTCTTCTTCCTTCCTTGTCAATCCCTTGCTTCCTTCCCTCCTCAATCACCCTCCTCCCTCCCCTCCCTCCCTTCCTCTTCTCCCCTCAGTCACCCGTCCATCCCTCCCTCCCCCCCAACCCCCACCCCCACCATGAAATGAATCTTTCGCTCGCTCGCATGCCTCCAATAACCCCCCCCCCCCAGCACCCCCCCTCCGCAGCCCCCCCTCCTGAGGATCGTGAGGACCCATCACGCCCGCCCACGCCCCTGTCAGGCCGCCCATGATTGTTAGTCACTCATGTCTGCCGCCCATTTATGTGGGAGGGTGGGTGAGAAGGAGGGGAAGGAGGGGGGTTGAGGTTAGAAGAGGAGATGGGTGAGGGGAGGTAAGGAGGGGGAGAAGGAGGAGGAGGAGGAGAAAGACGAAGAGAATAATGAGATGGAGGGGGAGGAGGAGGAAGGGGAAGGGAAGAGGGAAAAGTAGAAGGGAAAGCGGAAGGAGGAGGGAGAGGGTAAGGAAGAAGAGGAGAAGAATAATGAGATAGAGGCAGAGAGGAGAGAAGAGGGGAGGAGAAAAATAAGGAGAGAAGGAGAGGAGAGAAGAGGGGAGGAGAAAAATAAGGAGAGAAGGAGAGGAGAGAAGAGGGGAGGAGAAAAATAAGGAGAGAAGGAGAGGGTAAGGAAGAATAGGAGAAGAATAATGAGATAGAGACAGAGAGGAGAGAAGAGGGGAGGAGAAAAATAAGGAGAGAAGGAGGGGGAAAGAGGTGAAGGAGGAAGAGGGGAAAAACACATTTAATAGGAGAAAGAGGAAGAGTAAAAGGAGGAGGAGAAAGAATGGAGGAAAATATACTTGAAAAGGAGAGTCAGGAAAATGGAATAAAGAAGGGACATGAAGAAAAGTGAAGAAGAACGAGGGAATAGGAAAATGGAAGAGAAACACGAAGATGGGTAAGAAGAATGAGAATGCGACGAATAGGAAGTGGGGGAAGAGGAAGAAGAAAGGTGAAGAGGATAAAAGAAATGGAAGGATTGGATAGGAAGATATGAGAGAAGATAATAAAGAAGAAAATAAATGAAGGATTAAGACAATTCTAAAAAGATTGCGTGTGTGATAATAATAATTATAAAATCAATAATTATGATAAAATGATAATGATGATAATAATAATAATAATAATGATAATACTGACAATAACAATAATAATGATAATATTGGTAACAGTTATTATAAAGTTAATAATGATAATAGTGACAGTGATGAAAATAATGATGATGTAATGATAGTGATAATAGTTATAATGAAAATGATGATTATTGAAATAATAATGACGCTGATGATAATAATTATAGAAGCAGCAATAATAATGATAGCAATAATAATCACAATGGCGATAGTAACTATTACTTATATAACAGTAGTTTTATCTATATCATCATTATTATCTTAACGATAATAACAAGAGTTATAAAGATAATGATAAATATTACAATGATAATAATGATGATGATAATAATTGTAAGGACAATGATGCTAATAATGATTGTAATGATAACGGTGATAATGATAATGATGATAGTAATAATGATAATAATGGTGATAATAATTATGATCATGATAATAATAATGATAGTAATAATGTAACAATAATGATAGTAATGATGATAATGACAATAGTAATGATAATGCAATAAAAAAAGAAAAGAAAAATGAACACCAATATTATAAAAAGATATAGTGGTAATGATGATAATGATAAAACTGAAGTTAATAGTAATGATTAGAGTAATGCTGAGTCTGATGATGATTAAGATGATAATGATGATGATAACAATGATAATAATGATGATATGGATGATGACAATAATAGTGATGATAATGATGATTATAATAATAACGATGATGATGTTATTGTTCACGATAATGTTGATATTGATGATTAATAATATTTATAATATTAATTATAATAATCTTGATAGTAGTAATGACAGTAGTGATAATAATAGTAGTGATAATTATCATAATAAAAATAATGAGAGCAATAACAATAACAACAATAATAACGATAATTATGATGAAGATAATTGCTATAATGATAATGATAATGATAACAATAATTATAATGATGAAAATGATAACAGCAATCTTAGTAATAATAATAACGACAATATAAGTAATAAAGATTATAATAAAGATAATGATAAAAGATATTGATAAGAATGATAATCATCACCATTAGAAGATATTGATCCTAATGATTATAGAAATATATGAAAATGATCATTGCAATATTGAGAAGAAACGGAAGACAACAAAAATGATAATGATAATGATGATAACACAAGATTAATGAAGATAATGACAGTAATAACAATAAAAATGATGATAATAAGCAGAATAAGAAGGTGTAGGAGGAGGAGGAGGAAGAGAAAGGAGGAGGAGGAGAAAGGAGGAGGAGGAGAAAGGAGGAGGAAAAGAAAGGAGGAGGAGGAAGAAGAAAAGGGAGGAGGAAGAGGAGGAAAAAAAAGAGGAGGAGGAAGAGGAAGAAGAAGAGGAGGCAGATTAAGATCAGTTCCCAAAAGACATTCCTGATATCAGAATAGTCACCCCTGATATAACAACCCCCCCCCCCCCCCCCCGCCCCACACCCATCCCCCATCCCATACCCCATCCCCACCCTATCTCCTATCCCCTTCCCCAACCCCCTTACATAACCCCCCCCCTCCCCCATAAAAAAAAAAGAGTAAATAGAAAAAAAAAAGAAAATTAGACAAAGAATGAAAAGAAAGAGGAAATAGTAAGAGACGATAATAAGGCTGGTTTCTCCTATCCCCTGTCCTGTGTCGTCCCTTCTAAAAAAAAGGTCATTGTCTCACATTTTCCCCCCCACCTTTGGTTTTTTTGTTTGTTTATCTGTTTGTTTTTGTTTGATGGACATGATTTTCTTCCCTCATCTTTTTTTATTGTTTGTTTTGTTTTTTGCTTTGACAGGCTGTGATTAAGGTGATGTCCTTTTTTTTCCTTTTTTTTTTCTGGTCTGTGATTCCAGGGATTTTAATTTTTTTTCTCTCTATCTCTTTTATTTCCCGATTGAAAAGGTATTTCAGATTCCCTTATTGTTTGTCTTTTCGACCATCTGATGTTGGTGCTTAATGGACTGTATATGTGTGTGTGTGTGTGTGTGTGTGTATGTGTGTGTGTGTTTGTGTGTGTGTGCAATTATATATATATGTATATATATATATTATATAATAATATCTATATATAGTATATATATATATATATATATATATATATATATATATATATATATATATATACACACTTATGTGTACATTTATACGTATGTATATATACTTGTGTGTATGTATATATATATATATATATATATATATATATATATATATATATATATATATACATATATGTGTATATATTTGTATTGTATATGC
>NW_028234441.1:17360496-17362996 GCF_977035675.1 Penaeus japonicus
CTTAAAAGAAGGCGAATAGGATAAAAAAAATAAAAAAAAAGTCTATGAATCTCACACAAGAGAGAGAAGAAACAAAAAATTGAATTCCACTACATGAAACCAGTCAGCTCTAAATTTTCCCATCCCAGGAAGTTAACCGTTATACACATCTGGGTTTTTACAAGAACCTCCACATATATCAAATCATGTAAGTGCACCTTTTAACGCTGACCCGTAAGATACCGCGCTCGCTCGCTCGCGCTCTCTCTTTTCCTTTGCACTCTCATCTCCTCCTCTCTTTCTCCTATTCTATCTCTTTATTATCTTCTTCTATCTATCACTCTTGCGCTTCTTTCAATCTCTCGCTTTTTCTTTCTTTCTTTATTCTTCTCTCTCAATCATCACTCTCTCCTCTCTCGCATCCTTCGTCTCTCCAGCTTCTATCTCTCTCTCTGCGTCTCCATCGCTCTCTCTCTTCTCTCTCCTCTCTCTCCCTCACTCTTTCTTTCTCCTCTCGCTCACTTCTTCTCTTTCCTCCTCGCTCCTTTGCTATCATTAAAATCGCTTTCTCTTCTCATTAATTTCCCGAGCCTCAAGAAGCCAAGAGCTACACGATTTTACAACCGTGTTTGTCCGCGTCCCATCTGTTTCGTATTGTGGAAAGTTAATAAGTGAAGCCGTAAGTTGATGTACTAAAGATGTAGAGATCAGGCTTACAAACTGTCCCAAAAACACTAAATTAGGCGGCTCTATCTAACCCCCCGCCCCCAGGAACCGCCCCACTATTGCCTGGTAATGTTGGCGCCAACTGCTGAGAGCGCTGATTGAGCGCACTCTCGGGTCGCACGATGCCCTAATGTGATAACATTTTTTTAATTTTTTATTTTCTTACTTTCCTGACTTCTTCCATTTTATACTTTTGAATCGCGCTTAAATCTGTGTAACTGTGCGAGTGTCATCTTTCGAAATATGTATCTGAAATGCAGTCGTGATAGGATATGATGGATGGGCTAATGGGAAAAAACATAGCCACAACGGGGACCGGCCAGGTGATCCCGTCGTTGGCAACGCTCGCACAGTCTGACATACCTGACGACCTTCCAATTTCTCCGCCAAACTCTTGATGACTCTTTTTTTGTCTACTGCCGTCGACGGATAAAAACTCAATATTTTCCCCTCTGCTACGCACTCATTACTCGGGCTTGGGTACTTATATTAGATTCTTTTTTTTATTTATAGATAACCGTTTTCTCCCTTTACTCTGTTTTTTATTTTATATTTTTGGATTTTATTAAAGAAACCTATTAGAAGCGGGACATATTCTTACCGATCAAGAACCCCCCCCTTCTTTACGCTCATATGCTTCTACCACGGGCCGTTTTAGAAATAGCGCTGATTCAGCGAATGTGGAAAGAAAGAAAGAAAAGATTCACTTTTAGATCCAACACTACATCATATTCCTCACTTTGATAAATATCAAATGCATATCATAAGTGAGCCAAGGGGATATTATAGCCCGGCCGTTTTCCGTTTTTGTTGTTTTAATTCCTTGTCCTTAATCGATGTCAATATTGGGCACGAATACTATATCATAATCCAATGGAGCCGTTTGATTTATCAGAATTTTATAGTCCAGTGTATTACCTTCTTTGTCACACTTTATTAAAGCTGTCCTCGTCTTATCTCGTGTCTTCTATTCTGGAAGGAAGTTCTTTTGTAAAGCTCTTTTTTTTTACGTGTTATCTTTTTTTTTTTTTTTTTTTTTTTCGTCTTCTTATTCTTCGTCTTCTTCTTTTTTTTCCTTGATAAATCGAGCGAGTGGGAAAATGGTGGACGCATTGAACAGAAATGGTGGGGGTTTTGTGGTGTGGTTTGCCTTTTTAGTCGAATTATTGGGGTGATGCGTTTATCTGCGATTAATTGAGGTTATGAAAAAAAGAAGCAAAATATTATATATATATATATATATATATATATATATATATATATATATATATATATATATATATATGTGTGTGTGTGTGTGTGTGTGTGTGTGTGTGTGTGTGTTGTGTGTGTGTGTGTGCATATATATATATATATATATATATATATATATATATATTATATATATATATATAATATATATTATTATTATTATTATTATCAGGAAGGATATTCCATTAAATTCAGTATAAAGATGATGACACTAATAACAGTATTAATGATACTACTACTACACTACAAATACTAATCATAATAATAATGATAGAAATAATATGGATAATAAGATGATGATAACAATAATAATGATATTAACTATGATATCAATAATAACAAGTATCATTAGTAATGACATTTGTAATATTCATAATAATAACAATAAAGATGATAAACATGATAATACAATACTACCTGTAATAATAGGAGTAGTAGCAGTAATGAGTAATGATCCTAATGATGATAATGATAATAATAGTAATGATGATAATAATAATAATCATAATGATAATAATAATAATAATAATAATAATGATAATAA
>NW_028234441.1:17367996-17372996 GCF_977035675.1 Penaeus japonicus
ACCTACCGCCAGCCCTCCCTTAGCCCCTGCTTCCCCCTACCCCTTACCCCTACCCCCTACACCTCCTATTCCCTACCTCCTACCCCTGCTCCTTTTGCCCCCTATCCCTCCTACTCCTCCTACCCCCTGTCCCTCCTATCCCCTGCCCCTCCTATCCCCTGCCCCTCCTACCCCCTACCCCTCCTTCCTCCTACCCCACCTACGCATCATATACACAGATAATTATTTACTCTTGAAACAATCGGAATCTGCCAGTACTGTTTTTATCACTCTATTCTTCTTATTCCTTCTTCTTCTTCTCCTCCTTCCTCTTCTACTTCCTCTTTTTATTTTATTTTGATAAGTCACTCCATTGGAATCGTGATAGCTATTTACACAATTTACCTGTAATCAAAATTGAACCATATATCAGGTGTAATTCACATCATTAGTAATTTTTTTCAAGACGTTGATTACCTCATAAAGAAGAGGTGGGGGAGGGGGGGGAGATTAGGGGAGGAGGGGGGAGGGGGAAGGTGAAGAATGGGGGAAGGGAAGAGGTGGGATATGGGAAGGGGGGGTAGAATAAAATGAGGAGGAGAAGGAGGAAGAGAAGAAGGGAAAGGAAGAAAAAAAATAGAAGGAATTATAGGTGGAATTATATATGAAGAGGAAGAAGAAGGAGGAGGAAGAGGAAAAACAGAAGCAGGAGAAAGAAGAGGAATAGAAGAAAATACAGAAGAGGAAAAACAGGACAAAAAGAAGAGAGCGAGTAGCATGAGGAAGAAGAGGGAAAATACGAAGAAAACTACAATGGGGAACAAGGAGAGAGAAGAGCAGACGAAAAATGGAAAAGGAGAAAAACAAAAACAAATACAAAAAAAAAAAAAAAAAAAACATGAGAGAAGAGGAGAAAAATAAAGATAAGGAGGAGAAGCTTTCCATCTCTCTTTCCATCTTCCATCTATCTCTATCTTTTTGGATAATCTATCTATCTATATTTATCTATTTGTCTATCTGTCTAGCTATCTATTTGTCTAGCTATCTATATCTATCTACCTACCGATATATAAATATTTATGCCTATCTCTCTCTCTCTCTCTCTCTCTCTCTCTCTCTCTCTCTCTCTCTCTCTCTCTCTCTCTCTCTCTATATATATATATATATATATATATATATATATATATATGTGTGTGTGTGTGTGTGTGTGTGTGTGTGTGTGTGTGTGTGTGTGTGTGTGTGCGTGCTGGTGTGTCTGCATAATCATGTATTTGAGTACACCCATTCATAAACATACACTGAACATATATAGCCCATGTATGCATTCGCGTGTGTGTTTACCGTACATTTATCATACGCTTGTTATCCCTTCCCTTCAAAAATTATATTACGTTTTGAAATAACGTCTATTCGTTTAAGCTTTCTTACGATCTGATTTATAGTGACTGTTGCATACGTATGAGTCATTAGCACGAAGATTGCATAACGCATTACCTCAACAAGACACGTGCAAGAATAGCAGGGCGGACAAAAGAAAATCGAGTTGCGTGAACGATAGGAAAAGAAAAAGAAAAAAATAGATTTTTTTTTAAATATATATATATATATTTTTTTTTTTGTCTAAACTTGGAATGAAAAACAAACATTGTAAAATGAAATAAACGATTAAATTACATAACAGTATACACAAACACGAACACATACACACACATATACACGAGCAAACACAAATAAACTTCACTACACACACACGAAAACGGAATCCAACTTCAAAACTTATTAATGGATCAATTAATAATACTATTTCTATTACAAATTTTAATGCTAATAGGGTTAATTTCAATGATAATAATGATAACAATGATGATAATGATAACAATGATAATGGTAATAATCTTAGTAATAATTATAATAACAACAATACAATTAATGATACCATAATGATGATGATAATGATAATAATAATGATTATGATAACAACACCAACAACAATAATAATGAAAATTATATAATTAGCACATGATTTCAAATATTTTCAGAAAATCTCCGCATGACATTGTGGTTGATGTTGGTTGATGCACTGTGCATGCGAGTGAGGGCTTTGCATGAAAATTGGCGTTGTAAATCACTGAATAAAGTTTGGGTGTGATTACACTGTTATATTAAGGCTTAGAATTACCAATATAAGTTATTATCATACGAAATATCTATTATCATTTTTTTTTATCACGTGTATTGTTATTATCATTATATATATTTTTCACATTATCATGATTATTATTGTTGTTATTATAACTATTTTTATCAATATCGTTACTATTATTGATATTATCATCATGATCATTATCATTGTTTTCATTATTATCATTCATATCGTTATTAACATTATATACCATAATTATTTGTATCCTGATTATTACTGTTATCATTATCCTTACCACTATTATTCTTATCATTACCTTTGTCATAAGCATCATTATCATTACTATTATTATTATTATCATTACTATTATTATTGTTATTATCGGTATCTTTATCATTATTACTATTATCATTATCACTACTATTATCATTACCATTTTTATTATTGTTATCATTATCATTATCATCATTATCATTATCATTATCATCATCATTATTATCATCATTATCATTATTGTTATTATCGTTATCTTAATCATTATCATTATTATCCTCCTCATTGTTATTACCATTATCATAACTATTACTATCATTACTATCATCATCATCATTACTATTACTTTTATT
Organism: Penaeus japonicus; assembly: GCF_977035675.1. Lineage (NCBI taxonomy): Eukaryota > Metazoa > Arthropoda > Malacostraca > Decapoda > Penaeidae > Penaeus > Penaeus japonicus. The sequence goes on from NW_028234441.1 coordinate 17,370,745, forward strand.
ATCAACATTACTCCCATTATTCTTATAATTAAATGATTTACATTATAAAACGCAACATCTACGTCCCCCCCCCCCCCCCCCCCCCTGAAAAAAAAAATTCTCCCCTTCAACTAACTCAAAATCCTCTTTGTTGATGACCCTACCTAACAAACAAACAAACAAAAATAAAAAATAAAAACATTTTCTAAAATCTATCCAACATTCCCATTCATTTTCCGAACGAAAACTGATGAACAAATTCCCTTTAAAAAAAGGAAAAAAAAAGTAAAATAAAAAAGTTAATCCTCAGGCATGTCACGAAAAATGTAGAATTATACTTGACAAAAAAAAAAAAAAAAAAAAAAAAAAAAAAAAAAAAAAAAAAAAAAAAAAACTATCCAACATTCCCATTCATTTTCCGAACGAAAACGGATGAACAAATTCCCTTTGAAAAAAAAAGCAAAATAAAAAAGTCACCCCTCAGGCATGTCACGAAAAATGTAGAATTATGCCTGACATATCCCAAAGTTTTGTTTGCTGTAGAGGGCGTACGAATGGATGAAAGCGGGCGATGGAACAAGGGGAATGAGAGAGGGAGAGAGAGAGATAGAGAGGGGGAGAAGGAGAGAATAAAGGTGTAGGGAAGGAATAGGAACAATAGGGTCAAATTTAAACCGCTCTTCCCTACACTTACAAAACTAGTGAAATGTAAGAGAATTTAATATGTATTTAGATGTGAATAGGATAAAAATGATAACGATAGATGAAGAGAAGAAGAAGAAAAAAAAAACAGATATATGAAAAACGCACTTGCATGTATTAGTAAATGCAGCAACAAAAAACCTTTGAATATTGTATACACATAGAGAGAGGAAAGTAGAAGTAGATACAGAGCTACAGTAATAGACTGAGAGAGCGAGAAAAAGAAAGAGAAAGAGAAAGAGAGAGAGAGAGAAAGCAAGAAAGAGAAATAGAGAGAGAGAGAGAGAGAGAGAGAGAGAGAGAGAGAGAGAGAGAGAGAGAGAGAGAAAAGCAAGAAAGAAAAAGGGAGAAAAAGAGAGAGAGAAAGAGAGAGAGCAAGAAAGAAAAAGAGAGAGAGAAAGCAAGAAAGAGAAAGGGAGAAAGAGAGAGAGAGAAATAAAAAAAAGAAAGAGACAGAGACTCCACAAAACTCATCAACGACAAAAAAAAAAAAAAAAAAAAAAAAAAAAAAAAAAATCTCGACTCCATACCTCACCCTTTGTAAACATCAACACAACAAGAGTCACGTGCTTTGGGGTGATAGCGCTGGCGACCCTTGTGTGATCCAGTCTGTAAAGAGTGTCCATTTTACAGTCTAATTAAAACGCCATGCGTGAATGAAATCAATTAGCCTTTAATGGCCTCGTTGAATCGAGCTTATTCCCTGAACAAAATACCTATTACGTTTTTTTTTTTTTTTTTTTTTTTTTTTTTTTTTTTTTTTTTTTTTGGGGGGGGGGTGAGAAGGAAGATGTAAAGAGAGGATGTCTGAGTGATGTTGGGAAGCAAGGAAGGAAGAAAAGGGTGGAGGAGAAGGAGAGAGAGAAGGGTGGGGAGAAGGAGAGAGAGAGAGAGAGAGAGAGAGAGAGAGAGAGAGAGAGAGAGAGAGAGAGAGAGAGAGAGAGAGAGAGAGAGAGAGAGAGAGAGAGAGAGAGGGAGATAGAGTGGAGGTGAGAAAGGGAAGGGGAGATGGAATATATGGGGAGAGGGAGAGGGGGAAATGGGAGAGAAGGAGTAAGAGGAAGAGGGGGGAGATTGGAGAAGGAGATAAGGAAAGGGATAGAAGTGAGAGCGGAAGGAAGGGGGAGTGAGAGACGAAAGGGAGAAAGGAAGAACGGGAAGAAAAGGGAGAGAAGTAAAAAGAGAAGAGAAAAAAGTAACGAAAAGAGAGAGAAAAAATAGAATAGATGAGACACACACACACACACACATACACAAACACACAAACATACAGACGAAGAAGTAAGCTACAAGACAAAACCAAAAGAAAGAAAATAAACACAAACACACACATCAAGAAAGAAAGAGAAAAAAAAAAAAAAAAAAAAAAAAACAAGAGATAGCCAATCTCCCAAAAGCTTTTGTACCATGAATCGCCTTTTGTCATGGATGTGAAATTGTTCCATCACACACACACACACACACACACACACACACACACACACACACACACACGCACACACACATACCTGTAGTCAACAACACCCATAAAGGACGATAATAACACAGGCTACAACATGAAGTCATCAAAG
>NW_028234441.1:17380496-17395496 GCF_977035675.1 Penaeus japonicus
AGGAGTGGGGGAGGAAGGGGGAAGGGGAAGGGTGATGAAGGAGAGGGTAAAGGAAAAGGGTGATAGGGGAGGAGTAAGTGGAGGATGAATGGTGAAAGAGGAAAGGGAAGAGAGAAAGGGGAAGAGGGGGAAATGGAAAGAGGGGAAGAGGGAAGAAAGAAAGGAGATGCCTCGAGAGGGAAGAGGGAAAAAAAACAGGTAAAGATGCTACTGTGGCGGAGAAAGAAACAAAAAGTAGCACCGATAAAAACACACACACACGCACACACACACATGCAGCCCCTTTACGCACACACATAGATAGATAAATAGATAGAAAAACACACAGGAGGGAGGGAGAGAGAGAGAGAGAGAGAGAGAGAGAGAGAGAGAGAGAGAGAGAGAGAGAGAGAGAGAGAGAGAGAGAGAGAGAGAGAGAGAGAGAGATAAACGGGGGGAGGGAAGGGGAAGAGGATGGGGAGAGAGAGATAAAAGGGGGGGGGGGGGGGGAGAGGAAGGGGAGAGGAAAACAGATGGGGTATAGAGGGAGGAAGAGGAGAAAGTGGAATTGGGAGAGAGTAAAAGAGAAGGAAAAGGAAAAGCAAGGGAGAGAAGACGAGGAGTGAGATAAAAAGAGGAAGTGGAGGGGGAGGAGGAAGGTGGAGAGGAGAAAGTGAGAGACGAAAGGAGGGAGAGGAAAAAGAGGAAAAGAGAAGAAAGAAGAAAGAGGAAGAGCAACGAGAGGAAAAGCGAATTAATACAAGAGAGAGCGAAGGAGGAAAGGAGGAAAGGAAGAAAGAAGGTGACGGGGAGGGGGTAGGGGGTAGGGGGTAGGGGGTGGGGGGTATGGGGGTAGGGGGGTGGGAGTAATCGGAGGCTTGAGGTATGTCGGTCCTGAAACTCCTCTTACTCATCTCCCTCTTGGCTAACTTGTGTTCTTATAACGTCACTTGAATAGATATCCTTCGTTTACCAACTCGAGACTTTCCAAGAGGAATGTCTTGAAGAAAAAAAAAAAAGAAAAAAAAAAAAGAGACCAAAGTAGGAGAGAGAAAAAAGGGAAAAAGAAAAGAAAAAAAAAGGAGGGTTTTATAAAAAGTGTATATTTAGAAAATAAAAAGAAAAAAAAAGGGGAAAAGGAAAGTTGGGGAAAAATACATTTGCGAAAGAGGGGATTCGTCCCCTACCCATCCCCCTACTCCTACCCCCCCCCCACACACACACAGAGAACGAAAGAAAAAAAGAAGAAGAAAAAGAGCAAATCCTGAAGAAAAAGATGTTAAAAAGGTAAAAAAAAATATATTTAAAAAAAGTATATGATCCTAGAGAGCTTATCCCCGACCACATTTCATGCCAGATATCACCTAATTCAGATGCATTTTCCCGTGATTAAGGAAAGGAACATTAAATTTCTTAAATTTTGATTAAATTTCCATCAAAAGACACCCATGTCAATTAAGATATTCAAATGAAGAGAATCTCATGCATGGAGCGGTTGCCGGAGGCTATGGAAATTTTTCTCCAGGATTTTCAGTAAACAGACGAGAGCGGCGAGGGGGAGGGGGGGGGGGAGGGGGTGATAGTGGGGTAGGGGGCTAGGAGGGGGCGAGGAGGGGAAAGGGGCGAGGAGGGGGAGGGGGTGAGGAGGGGGAGGGGGCGAGGAGGGGAAAGGAGGGCGAAGAGGGGAAAGGGGGGCGAGGAGGGGAGGAGTAAGGGGGCAATGGGGGGGGGGGGGAATGTAGACGAAGGAAGGGTGGGGGACGAAGAAGGGAGAAAGAGGGGTAGGAAGAAGGAAAAAGATAGGTAGGAAGAGGGGAAGAGAGGAAGGGAGGGGTAAGAAGAGGGGAAAGGAGGGGAACATGGAATACATTGCTTAACCGAAAGCGAGCAAATTAAACCGGTTGTAGCTTCCATCTCATTTTCTTTGTTTCTTTGTTTCTTTCTTTATTTTTCCTTTTGTCCCTCCTTCGGTGACAGCGTGAAGTTAATGTAAATGAAACGAAATATTCGGATGAATTTGAGACACACTGATAGCGTATGGAAACTGTTCGTTAAGAGGAGGGAGGAGGGAGGGAGAGGGAGAGAGAAGGAGAGGGAGAGAGGAAGGAAGGAGAGGGAGGGGGAGAGAGAGAAGGAAAAGGAGGAGACTGATGGGTGAGGGAGATACGGAGAGACAAAATTAGAAAGAGAGAGAGACAGAGACAGAGAGAAGCAGAGCAACAGAGAGAGCAAAAGGAGGAACCAAAGGGAGGTAAAGAGAGAGAGAGAGAGAGAGAGAGAGAGAGAAAGAGAGAGAGTGGAGAGGGCGGGTAAGGGGGAGGGGGAGGGGGAGGGGGGCCGACGGCTCAGTGTACGCAGGGCCAAAGTTGAAAATTAGATTCCAACGCTTTCCAAAATGAGGGTCCCGCGGGAATGGATTTCTCGAATCGCTGGCTACGGCTAACGTCTCGTCGGAGAGAGAGAGAGAGAGAGAGAGAGAGAGAGAGAGAGAGAGAGAGAGAGAGAGAGAGAGAGAGAGTGAGAGAGAAGGAGGAAAGAGGGTATTAGGGACAAGGAGAGAGAGAAGGACGGAAGGAAAGAAGGAGAGAGAGAGAGAGAGAAAGAGAGAGAGAGAGAGAGAGAGAGAGAGAGGTGGAAAGAGGGTATTAGGGACAAGGAGAGAGGGAAGGACGGAAGGAAAGAAGGAGAGAGAGAGAGAGAGAGAGAGAGGGAGGGAGAGAGAGGGAGGGAGGGAGGCGGGGGTGGAGAGAGGGAGAGGGAGAGAGAGAGAGAGAGAGAAGGAAAGAGGGGATTAGGGAAAGGGAAAGAGGGAAAGACAGAAGGAGAGAAGGAGAGAAAGAAAGAGAGGGAGGGAGAGTGAGAGACAGGGGGGGGGGGAAGAGAGGGTAAGGGACAGTGAGAGAGGGAAGGACGGAAGGAGAGAAAGAAAGAGAGAATGAGAGGGAGGGAGGGAAAGGGAAAGAGAATTACTGGTTATAATCTTTGGTTTAATACATCTATTCTTAAAATAAGTCGATAAAAAAAAAAAAATACAAAATAGACGCAAAATAAGATTTTATCCCCCTCTCCCCTACCCCCACCCCCTCCCCACCCTCCCCCCCAAATTGAACCCTACCGAAGCCACAGACGCGATGCTTCGAACACGAGGGAAGGGAGAGGGAGAGAAGGGGGGAGGGGGCGGGGAGGAGGAGGAAGAAGAGATAGAAGGGGGAGAGTGAGGGAGAGGGGAATGGAAGGGGGAAGGGGAGAGGGGGAGAGGAAGGGGGGAGGGGGTAGGGGGGGAAGGGGGCGGCGGACGAACGATGTAACGGTCGCTCCTGATTTTATATGCAGGAAACTTTTTCTCGACGCCATTTTCTTGCAGCTTGCAGCCAATTACTATGCAAAATATGTCAGAATCCATTTTCAGAAGGTAATCCCCTCCGTGAAACTCTCGTACGAAGCCTGAAAATGCCTAACATCACATCGCGGAAGGTTACGCTCTCTGTTGCGCCGGGGGAACTAGTGCCACGGTGAGAGGGGGGTGGGAGGGGGAGGGGAGGAGGGAAAGAAGAAGGAAGGAGAGGAGGAGAGGAGGAGGAGGAAGGAGAGGAGGAGGAGGAAGGTGGAGGAGGAGGAGGAAGGTGACAAAGGGGGGGGGGAATAGTGCCACGGTAAGAGGGGGGGGGGGGGAGGGGGAGGGGGAGGGAGTGGGGAAGGGAGTGGGGAAGGAGGGAAAGAAGAAGGAAGGAGGAAGGAGAGGAGGAGGAGGAGGAAGGTGACAAAGGGAGGGGGGAACTAGTGCCACGGTAAGAGGGGGGGAGGGGGAGGGGAGGGGGAGGGAGTGGAGGAGGGGAGGGAGGAGGGAAAGAAGAAGGAAGGAGAAGAAGGAGAGGAGGAGGAGGAGGAAGGTGGAGGAGGAGGAGGAGGAAGGTGAAGGAGGAAGGTGACAAAGGGGGGGGGGGAAACTAGTGCCACGGTGAGAGGGGGGTGGGAGGGAGTGGGGGAGGAGGGAAAGAAGAAGGAAGGAGGAAGGAGAGGAGGAGGAGGAGGAGGAGGAGGAAGGAGAGGAGGAGGAGGAAGAGGAAGGCGACAAAGGGGGGGGACTAGTGCCACGGTGAGATGGGGGTGGGAGGGGGAGGGGAGGGGGAGAGAGTGGGGGAGGAGGGAAAGAAGAAGGAAGACAGGAGGAGAGGAGGAGGAGGAGGAGAGGAGGAAGAGATGGAAGGTGGCAAAGGGGGGGAACTAGTGCCACGGTAAGAGGGGGGTGGGGGAGGGGGAGGGAGTGGGGGAGGAGGGAAAGAAGAAGGAAGGAGGAAGGAGAGGAGGAGGAGGAGGAGGAGGAGGAGGAAGGTGACAAAGGAGGGGGGGTGAGGAGGAGAAGGAGGAGGAAGTAGTGTCACGGGAAAGAGGGAGGAGGAGGAGGAGGAAGAGGAGTTGCGAAAGAAGGAAAAAGGAAGAAAAGGAGGAGGAAGGAGAAGAAAAGAAGGAGGAAGGAGAGGAGAATGAGGAAGGAGAAGAGGAAAACGAGGAAGGAGAAGAGGAGGACGATGATAGGGGTGGGAGGAAGGAGGAGGAAAAACAGTGAGGAGGAGGTGGAAGAAGAAAGGGAACAGGAAAAGGGAAATGAGACGAAGAAGAAAAAGGAATACCAAGAAGGAAAAGAAAAAGGGGCGAAAAAAATAAATAAATAAAAATCAAACACCAAACAGAAATAATGTGAAGAAGAAAAAGGAAAGTAAAAACTAAGGAAAATATATATACGAGTTGCAATGAAAATAAAAATAAAAAAAAATGGTTCTATCAACAAATAAAAATCACAATAATTAAGCTAAATAAGTAAGTCAAAAAATAATAAGCAAATAAGTAAAATAAATAAACACATTAATCATAAGTAAAGAAATCATTTAAGGAAAGATTCACATTTTCTAAGAGGATTCAAATGGCTATTGTACATAAGATAAATAAAATAAAATGAATAATGACATGATAAAAGATAATCAATAAAATGCAATAGATGAATGAATAGTAAATAAAACGCAATAAAGCGGTTGTTAAGAATACTGGGGATATTATATGTAAAATCAATGGATAAATTGTTTAACTGATATCATTAATGTTGATGATAATGATGATGGAGATTAATGATAGTGATAATAATAATGATAATAATAGTAATGGGGATAACAATAATAATGATGATGGTGATGACAGTAATAATTATAATAGTAATAATAATAAGGATAATGATAAAAATAATGATGATGATAATAATGGTGAAAATACTAATAATGATAATGATAATAATGATGATAATAATAGCTATAATGATATTGATAATGATGAAAACAACAATGATAATGATAACGACAACAATAATGATAATAACAATAATGACGATAATAATAATAATAATAATAACAATAATAATAATAATGATAACAAGAGCAATAATAACAATAATAATATAGACAATGATAATAATAATGATAGTAATCATAATATTGATAATTATTATTATCATCATCATCATCATTAGTATTATGATTACTAATATAATAAGAATGATAACAATATCAATAATGATGATAATAATAAACAATAACAAAACAGCAATAATAATGAAATGAAAAATAAGCCTAAACATTTCTTTAAAAATTCAATCATTTAAATCAGTTTCTTTTGGAGGTATTTACTTCTTTTGTTAGTTTGTTATTATTATAATTGTTGTTATCATTGTTGTTGCTTTGTTGTTGTTATCATTATTATTATTCGTTGTTCTTACTCTTGTTATCATTACTGTTGTTGTTGTTGTTGTTATTAATAGTATTTTTGTTATTATCATTGCTACAATTATTGTTACTATTATTATTATCATAACTATTATCATCCTCATCATTGTTATTATTTTTAGTTTTACATCAACATTAATATCAACACTAATGTAATTTAACTGTTTATTGTAAAATACGTGTTATCAGTGTTGTTGTTATTATTATCATTGTTATTATCATCCTTATCATGATAAACAAGGACAATTATTGCTGCAGTTATCATTATTCATATTGTTTATGTCATTATAATCTCTATATTCATTTATATAATTTCTTCATCATTATAATCATTATACTATTGGTATCACTTGTTATCATTCATACCATTGTTAATGTCATTATTAACATTTAAGTTATTATCATTATTACCATCATAATCATCATAATTATTATTATCATTTCTATTATCATCCTTTTATCATCACTATCACTTTATCGCCGTAATCAACACTATCATCATTATCATTGTTATTACTATCATTGTCATCATTATTATAATCACCATCATTATTGTTATCATTTTTATCATTATCATTACTATCAGTATTATACTGTGTCTGCTCGTGATATTACTATTATTATGAATAATGGCAATCATTATCGATATCATTACTGGTAAATCTTTGTGTTATCATTACTATTATTGTTATTATCATTATCATTGTTATCATTATTATCATGATTAGCATTATTATCGCTATCATTATTTTTATAATTATCATCATTATCATTATCATCACCATTATCATTATCATTACTATCATCATTAATATCACTATCATCACTCCTATTACAGTCATTATTATCATCATTATTGTTATTGTTTATCCTTATCGTTATCATCATTACCATTGTTGTTACCATCATCATTACTCCTATTAGCCTCCTCCTCATTATCATCATATCATCACCACATCACGGCTAATCACATCATCCTCATCACCATCTTCATCATTCTCCCCACCCACCATCTCATCACATTACTCCTCTTCATCATCATCCCCATCACCATCACACCACCAACACCACCCCCCCGCCCCCCCCCCCCCCCACCCCAAACCACAAGGGTGGGTTGCACACACCACCACCCCCACCATGCTGAATCTTATCATCATCATCACCACGATCATCGTCATCACCATCATCACCACCACCACCACCATCATCATCACCACCACCACCACCACCATCATCACCATCTTTGTCATCATCATCATCACCACCATCATCATCATCATCATCATCATCACCACCACCATCACCACCATCATCACCACCATCATCACCATCATCACCATCATCATCATTTGCATGGGATTTTCGTGAAAGGTCTTCATTTCCTCATCCATTGGTTAAGAGCAAGCATTCCGTGGCTTGCAAAGGGATCGTGGAGCTCATTTGCATATTGCAACTCTTTTAATCTTCAACCTGCAACCATCACTGATCTCTCGCTTTGTAACCTTTCTGTCTGTTCCTTCCTTGTTTTTTTTCGTTTTTCTTTTTCCTCTCTTTCTTCACTTTTTGTTTCTTTCCCTCTTTCGTGTAATGTGTTTTTTTTTTTTTTTCTCTCGCTCCTTCCCTCTTTCCTTCCCTCTCTTTTTTCCCTTTCTCCCTTCTGACCCTCTTCAAGCTTCCACTCCCTTCTTTCTTCCCTCCCTTTTTCTCTTACTTCCCTCCTCATGTTTACACTCCCTCACTCCTCTCTCCCTCCCTCCCTTCACTCCTCTTTCCCTTCTTCCTTCCTTGTCAATCCCTTGCTTCCTTCCCTCCTCAATCACCCTCTTCCCTCCCTCCCCTCCCTCCCTCCCTCTTCTCCCCTCAGTCACCCGCCCATTCCTCCCTCCCTCCACCCAACCCCCACCCCCACCCCACCCCCACCATGAAATGAATCTTTCGCTCGCTCGCATGCCTCCAATAACCCCCCCTCCCCCCTCCCCCCTCCCTCCGCAGCCCCCCCTCCTGAGGATCGTGAGGACCCATCACGCCCGCCCACGCCCCTGTCAGGCCGCCCATGATTGTTAGTCACTCATGTCTGTAGGTACGCGGCCACGCCCATTTATGGGGCGGCAAGAGGGTGGGTGAGAAAGGAGGGGATGAGGGGGGTTGAGGGGGGTTTTTGGGGTTGAGATTTAGAAGAAGATTGAGGTTAGAAGAGGAGATGGGTGAGGGGAGGTAAGGAGGGGGAGGAAGAGGAGGAGGAGGAGGAGGAGGAGGAAGACGAAGAGAATAATGAGATGGAGGGGGAAGGGGGATAGGAGGGGGAGGAGGAGGAAGGGGAAGGGAAGAGGGAAAAGTAGAAGGGAAAGCGGAAGGTGGAGGGAGAGGAGAAGGAGGAAGAGGAGAAGAAGAATGAGGTAGAGGCAGAGAGGAGAGAAGAGGGGAAGAGAAAAATAAGAAGAGAAGGAGGGGGAAAGAGGTGAAGGAGGAAGAGGAAACAAAAAAAGAATGAGGAAGAGGGGAAAAAGAAAGAAAGGAGAAACAAAGAAGAGGAAAAAAAAAGAAGAAAAGAACAGACAAAAACACATTGAATAGGAGGAAGAGGAAGAGAAAAAGGAGGAGGAGAAAGAATGGAGGAAAATATACTTGAAAAGGAGAGTCAGGAAAATGGAATAAAGGAGGGGCATGAAGAAAGGTGAAGAAGAACGAGGGAATAGGAAAATGGAAGAGAAATGCGAAGATGGATAAGAAGAATGATAATACAACGAATAAGAAGTGGGGGAAGAGGAAGAAGAAAGGTGAAGAGGATAATAGAAGTGGAGAGATTGGATAGGAAGATATGCGAGAAGAGAAGAGGGAAAATAAAAGAAGGAATAAGAAAATTCTAAAAAGATTGCGTGTGTGTGATGATAATAATAATAACAACAATAATAATGATAAAATAATAAATAATAATAAAATAATAATAATAATAATAATGGTAATAGCAATTATAAAAGCAATAATGATAATAATGACAGTGATGAAAATAGCGATGATATAATGATAGTGATAATAGTTATAATGAAAATGGTAATTATTGAAATGATAATGATAATAATGATAAAAATCACAATAGCGATAGTAACTATTAATGATATAACAGTGGGTCTATCTTTATCATCATTATTATTTTAATGATAATAACAAAAGTTATAAAGATAATGACAATTACTACAATGATAATGATGATAATGCTAATAATTGTAAGGATAATGATGCTAATAATGATAATAATGATAACGATGATAATGATAATGATGATAGTAATAATGATAATAATAATGGTGATAATAATGATGATGATAATAATAATGATAATAATGATGATAATAATAATGATAATAATGATGATAATAATAACTTAACAATAATTATAGTAATGATAATGACAATAGTAATGATAATAATGTAACTTAAAAAAGAGAAAAATGAAAACGAATTATAAAAAGATATAGTGGTAATGATGATAATGATAAAACTGATGTTAGTAGTTAAGATGATAATGATAACAATGATAATAATAATGATATGGATGATGACAATAATAGTGATGATAATGATGATTATAATAATGACGATGATACTGTTAGAAAATGTTTACTTTGCTTTTCAGAAATATAATTTGAATTCTTTCATCCTTTGTTCATGATAATTGATAATGATGATTGATAATGATTACAATAATAATAATAATAATAATGTTGATAGTAGTAATAACAGTAGTGATAATAATAGTAATGATGATTATCATGATAAAAATAATGAGAGCAATAACAATAGCAATAATGATAATGATATTTATGATAAAGATAATTGTAATAATAATAATGATAATGATAGTAATAATTATAATGATGAAAATGATAATAACAATTTTAGTAATAATAATAACGACAATATAAGTAATGGAGATGATAATAATGATAATGATAAAAGATATTGATGATAAGAATGATAATCATTACCATTAGAAGATAATGATCATAATGATTATAGCGAAAATGATCATTGCAATATTGAGAAGAAACGGAAGACACAACAAAAGTGATAATTATAATAATGATAACACAATATTAATGAAGATAATAACAGTAGTAACAATGAAAATTATGATAATAAGCAGAAGAAGAAGGTGTAGGAGGAGGAGGAGGAGGAAGAGAAAGGAGGAGTAGGAAGAGGAGTAGGAAGAGAAAGGAGGAGGAGGAGTAGGAAGAGAAAGGAGGAGGAGGAAGAGAAAGGAGGAGGAGGAGGAGGAAGAGAAAGGAGGAGGAGGAGGAGGAGGAAGAGAAAGGAGGAGTAGGGAAAAGAGAAAGGAGGAGGAGGAGGAGGAGGAAGAGAAAGGAGGAGGAGGAGGAGGAGGAGGAGAAAGGAGGAGTAGGAAAAAGAGAAAGGAGGAGGAGGAGGAGGAAGAGAAAGGAGGAGGAGGAAGAGAAAGGAGGAGGAGGAGGAGGTAGAGAAAGGAGGAAGAGGAAGAGAAAAGAGGAGGAGGAGGAGGAGGAGCAGCAGGCGGGAGGGCAGAGGTAAAAGAGAAATAAGAGATAGAAAGGAAGGGAAGTGAGAAAAAGAGAAGAAGGAAAAGAGGAAAAGAGAAAGGAGGAGGAGGAGGAGGAGGAGGAAGAGAAAGGAGGAGGAGGAGGAGGAAGAGGAAGAAGAAGAAGGAGGTGAAATAAGATCAGTTCCCAAAAGACATTCCTGATATTAGAATAGTCACCCCTGATACCCCCCCCCCCCGCCCCACACCCATTCCCCCCATCCATTACCCCTGCCCCACCCCTATCCCTATCCCCTCCCAACCCCCTTGCAAAAAACCCAGCTAATAAAAACCCCCCCCCCTCCCCCATAAAAAAAAGAGTAAATAGAAAAAAAAAAGAAAATTAGACAAAGAATGAAAAGAAAGAGGAAATAGTAAGAGACGATAATAGCTTTTCTCCATCCTGTCTTGTGTCTTCTTCTAAGAAAAGGTCATTGTCTCCATTTCACCTTTTGTTTTGTTTGTTTATCTGTTTGTTTGTTTGATGGACATGAATTTTCTTCCCCTCTTCTTTTTTTATTGTTGTTTTGTTTTGCTTTGTCAGCTGTGATTAAGTGATGTCTTTTTTTCTTTTTTTTTTTGGTCTGTGATTCCAGGGATTTTAATTTTTTTTCTCTCTATCTCTTTTATTTCCCGATTGAAAAGGTATTTCAGATTCCCTTATTGTTTGTCTTTTCGACCATCCGATGTTGGTGCTTTATGGACTGTGTGTGTATGTGTGTGTTTATGTGTTTATGTGTGTATGTGTGTGTGTGTGTGTGTGTGTGTGTGAGCAATTATATACATACACACATATACAACACAATATATATATATATATATATATATATATATTATATATATATATTATATATATATATATTTACACACTTATGTGCATACTTATACATATGTATATATATATGTGTATATATATATATATATAAATATATTATATATACAGTATATATATATATATATATATATATATATATATATATACATATATATACATATATGTGTATATATTTGTATGTATATGCATACAAATATATATATACATATACATATATATGTACACACAAATACATATATGCATACATCTATATGTGTGTATCTATCTATCTGTATATCTATCTATCCCTTTATCAATCTCTCTATATAAACATACATATATATGTGTGTGTGTATCGGTAAAAAGGCAGATAAAAAGATACAAATACATATTAACCAAAATATGTATAGACAGATAGATATAAGCAAACATAGAACAATGGATATAAAACTGTATCATTATCCCCCGACTTTCTTCTGCTCGCTTTACAGACTTTCCTGAATGAAGTCCTCACAACCTCCGGCATGTTTTCCCGAGCCTTGTTACTCAATGGGCTCCTCTAAACGCACCCTCCTCGCTGCCCGCCGCTCCCTAACACTAACCAGGGCAGCGGGAGTGCAATAGAGGACCTCCTTCCGGTTGCTTCTTCTCATCTGAAGGCGATCCTGAAGGAGTCTCCTCCAAGGGCGCCACAATCACCGCCCTTCACTCCCTCGCGCCACCACTTCCGCCTCGCGCGTCTTGGAGGTTATTAAATCAGGGTCGCGTTCCCTCCTCGCGCTCCCTGCCAGCCTCGGGCGGAAGCGCGGGCGTCGGTCGGCGGTGTGCGGGCGCCGCTGGTGGAAGGACGCGGGCGGCAGACCCTCCCCAGGGACGTCTCAGGCTCCAGCAACGGCAGGAGAGTGTAACGCGAGCCTGGGAACCGCCGAAGAGAGCAAAGGCCGCGGATATGCTAAACCCAGCTCACGCACCGGAGGCAAGACTTGCCACTGTTCTTCGGACTCCTCTCGCCTGCTGATGACGTCAAGAAAAAGGCCCGAAGGAGGAGCGCGTTTTCGGCTCTCGCGCAGGAGGCCCGAAGGGTGGTTTTCGCTGCGAGTCCTGCTCCTGAAGAAAGAGCTCGCCCTCCAGACGCCTAGTTAACATTCAATTTTTGGCAGATAATCACCGGCCGCACAGAAGCCTCCTTCTATCAAATTGATTAGTATGCAGATCGTCCTTCCGCCGGGCCAATTAATTATGCACGTAAAAATGCGCGTCGGCGGAACTGGGCGGCCGGGAGAGAGGAGAGAGAGGCAAGGAATTAGAGATAGGAGAGGGAGGAAGGGAGATAGAAAGAGAGAGGGTGACTGATAGAGATAGAAACAGGAAGTTAGAGATAAAGAGCGAGGATATATATATATATATATATATATATATATATATATATATATATATATATATATATATATATATATATATATATATATATGTACATATATATATGCATGCATATATACATATATGTGTGTCTGTGTGTGTGTGTATGCATTTACATATAAAGAGAGAGAGACAGAGCCCCCCCCCCCCTAAAAAAAAGAAGAGAGGACAAGAAAGACAAACAAATCAAGGGGGGGGAGAGAGAAGGAATAGAGACAGACAGACAAACAGACAGACAGACAGACAATGAGATAAGCGAAGTAGCCAAGGCACCAGAGGCGGCTCGGCTCGGCTCGGCTCGGCTCAGCGGGGCGGCCGAAATTCCAAGGGGGCATTTCCGCTCCCTGATTTAAGAGTCGGTCTTCGGGCAGTGAGGAACCTCCTTGTCGTTATTGCTCTGCCTTGCCTCAACCCCCCCACCCCCCCTCTCCCCCTCCCCTCTCCCCCACTGCCCCCCTGCCCCGCCGCTGACGACACTTCCTGACGTCGCCGTAGTTGTCGCGTCGACGTCAGGTTTCGACTGCTTTTGGGCGTGTTATTTTGTTATTGCTATTTTGATAGATATTTGGTTATCATTGTCGTTCTTATTGTTGTTATTGTAATTATCATTAGCATTACCAGTAATGTCTTTAGTATTATTGTAGTTATTACTAGCATTATAATTATCATTAGCATTATCATCATTACCATTATTATCTTTAGTATTACTGTTATAATTGTTGTTATCGTCATTGTTATAAGTATTATCAATATTGCTACTAATATTGTTACCATTATTATTACTATCATCACCATCATTATCATATCAATCATTATCATAATGCTGTTATTTTTATTTTTTTTCAGTTGTTTCTTCACAATGTACTTATTCCGAATTCCGTTACAATCATCATAATCATCATCACTTCGGTCATCATCACTGTCATCATCCTTAAATACTACCAGTATAATCATTATCGCTATCATCATCATTATCATTATCATCACTATCATTATCATTCTCATCCTCATTATCATCATCCTTAGCCTCATCATCATCCTTATCATCATCCTCATTCTATTATCATCATCATCCTCATCCTTATCATCATCATCATCATCATCACCATCATCATCCTCATCATTATCATCCTTATCATCATCACTATCATTATCATCACTATCCTCATCCTTATCATCATCCTCATTACCATCATCATCCTTATCATCATTCTACCCGGTCTTCCGCCACGGAACCCGACGGACTGTGGCTTCAAGGAGCAAGGAGCCGATACCGTGGCTGGTCGCCCTTCGAACACGTGCTCTTGAAGGCTCGGTCTGTCACCACCCTTGAGAGTGGGTTATGATGCTGTCATTATCATTATTATTGTTTTTATTGTCATTTTCGTTGTTATTATTCTCGGTATCTTTGTTGTTATTATTGTCATGACTGTTGTTGGTATTATTAGTGTTATTATGATTTTCGTTATTTTCATTAAGATTATTTTCCTTATTATTATTATCATTATTATTGTTATTATTATCATTACCATTATCATTTTCATTGTCACCATTATCATGTTCATTATCACCATTATCATTATCTTTATTACTATTATCATCATTATTATTATAATCATCACTAATATTACTACTATTATCATCATTACCATATTTGTTATTATCACTTTTTGCCGCTTTTATCACTATCATTATCATCGCACTACACAAAAACACACACACATAATCTTACTAAAAACACACAAAAATACCCCACACAAACCCTCACAACACCCACTCCCCTGCTCCCCCCCACCCACAACACCTCCCCCCCCCCCCAGCCCCCCCCTCCCTCCACCCTTCCCTCTACATACATCACCACTATCTCTCCATCACCCCCCCCCCATCCCCTCCCTCAAATACCCTAAGAACACACCATACCTCACGTACAATGACTCCATCATTATGTAACACATACTTGTCTCCCACACGACGCCTGTGTTATGAATAATAACGCCATGTATCACTCGCGAGATGTGTTATACTTTCGCACTCACGAGATCTATTACAGCGTAAGGGGAGGTTAACAAGCCAGCGACCTTTTGCCTTCTGTGATAAGTATGTCGTTTGGGTGTTGTTGTTTGTTGTGTTTGTTGTTGTTTGTTTTTTGTTTGTTGCTAGAATGATGATTTTTTTTGGGGGGGGATTAACGTTATCGTTTTTTTTTATTATTATATCATTGTTATTGTTATTGTTATAATTGTTGTTATTGTTCTATTTCTTTCTCTTTCTCTTCCTATTACTCTTTCTTTCTCTCTCTCTCTCTCTCTCTCTCTCTCTCTCTCTAATTGCATTATCATTGGTATCTTTATTACCATTGTTATAACATTCATATGGAATTTTCTGCCTGCTTATCCTTATCTTTATTGCAATTACAATCATCGCTTTCATTATCATTTCATCGTTATCTTTATTATTACTATTTG
>NW_028234441.1:17405496-17407996 GCF_977035675.1 Penaeus japonicus
GGGAGAGAGTGGGGCTGGTGGGGAGGAGGAGAAGGAGTGAAGGGGGAGTGGATGAGGAGGAAGAGAAGTGAAGGAGGAGGAATGAGGGAGTGGAGGGGGAGGGGGATGGCGAGGGGGAAGAGGAGGGGGAAGGAGGAGGAATGGAAGAGGAATGGAGGAGAAAGATGAGGGGGAGGATTGGAAATAGGTGAGGAAGAGGAGAATAATGAGAAGAAAAATAGGAGGATACGAAGAAACGAGAATAAGTTGAGGAGGAAGAGAAGAGGATAAGGAGGAGGAGAAGGAATGGAAAGAGGAGGACGAGGAGAATCAGGAGAAGGAGGAAGGTAATAAGAAGAAAAGATGATGAAGACGTTAAGAAAAGAAGAAAAGAGGGAAGAGCGAAAGAGGAAAAAAAGAAAAAGAAAAAAGAAAAAAAAAAAAAACGAAAAGAAGAAACAGAGAAAAGCGAGAAAGAAAGTCGAAGAGGGAAGGAAGAAGAAAAAGAAGAGAAGAATAGACGAAAAAGAAAGGAAAGAGAAGTGAACGAATGAAAATAATAACAATAGTAATAATAGTGATGATGATAAATAAAAGAATAGACTGATGATAGTGTTAATAGTGATGATTATAAAAAAACATAACACTATGCTAATAAGGTAATGATGATAGTGATGAAAATAATGATAATGATGGTAATGATAATGATGGTGATAATAATAATGATAACCATGATGAGATCAAAAGGAAATAATGATAATAACTTTGATATTAGTAATAAGAATAATAATGATGATAATAATGACGATAATAACAACGGTAATGATAATAATAATGATGATAACAACGATAATGATAATAATGATGATAATAGCAACGGTAATGATAATAATAATGATGATAACAACGATAATGATAATAATGATGATGATAACAACGATAATGATAATAATGATGATAATAACAACGATAATGATAATAATGATGATGATAACAACGATTATGATAATAATGATG
Source organism: Penaeus japonicus (assembly GCF_977035675.1). Lineage (NCBI taxonomy): Eukaryota > Metazoa > Arthropoda > Malacostraca > Decapoda > Penaeidae > Penaeus > Penaeus japonicus. The sequence goes on from NW_028234441.1 coordinate 17,406,493, forward strand.
ATAATAATAATGATTAGGATGAAAATGATAATGGTAAATATAACAATGATTATGAAAACGAAAATGATAAAGATATCAAGAATGATAATGATAATAACAATGATAATGATAATAATGATAATGGTAAGGATAAGAATGAATGATTATCATGATGAGAATGTTGATGATGATGACATTGATGATGAAAATAATAGAGTAAGAAGGAGTGATATAGATAAGTATAACATTGGTAACGATAATGATGATAATGATAGTAATAATAATAATGATGATAATGTTAATAGCAATACTACTGATACTGATAACAATAGTAATAATGATAATAATAGTAATGATAATTATAATGATGATAGACGAAAAGTAACTAACACTTTCGAATGATATACCGGCGTACTGTCTTTCTTTCTTTCATTTCTCTCTTTCTTTCCTTCTTTCTCTCCTTCTTTATTTTATTTTATTTATCGTTGATATGGGAATTACTTGGAAAACAGGTAGGATTTTTTTTTTCAAAAGCTTGACACTATGTTGTATATTCTCTGACCGAATTGATGCGTACTTATATGTTTATATATACATATATATATATATATATATATATATATATATATTATATATTATATATATATATATATTTATGTATATATATATGTATATATACATTTATATATATATGTTTATATATATATAATATATATATATATATATATATATATATATATATATATATATATATATATATATATATATATATATATATATATATATATATATATATATATATATATATATATACATATATATATACATATATATATATATATATATATATATATATATATATATACATATATATATGCATATATATATATATATATATATATATATATATATATATAATCATCTCCCTTTTTCTTTCTCTCTCTCTCTCTCTCTTTTTCTCTCTCACCCTCTCACTTCCTCCCTCCTTCCCTTCCTTCCCTCCCCTCCCCCCCCCATCCCACCCTCCCTCCCTCTCTCTCTCTCTCCCAGATAAACAAAACCGATTATAATAAAGACAATACCCAAGGCTCCGCCACCACTTCCCCATCATCACTCACACACGCACACATAAACACACACAGACATACACACACATACATACATACACATAACACACACAGGCACACACGCACACCCAAACACAACACACACACACCCAAATACACACCCAAACAAACACACAAACACACACCCAAACTTAAACAAATCCAAACAAAACACAAACACAAACACACACCCAAACACAAACACACACAAAAACAAACACACACAAAAACAAACACAATCAAACACACACAAACACACACACACCCAAACACACACACACCCAAATACACACTCAAACAAACACACAACACAAACAAAACACAAATACACCCAAACACACACACATCCACCCAAACAAAACACAAACACACCCAAACAAACACCCAAACACACAACACACACACACACACACACACTC
>NW_028234441.1:17425496-17430496 GCF_977035675.1 Penaeus japonicus
TATACATATATATCTATATATATCAATACATACATATACATATATATATACATATATATACTGTGTATATATATATATATATATATATATATATATATATATATATATATATATATAAACACATCAATATACATATATGAATGTATATATTTATTTGTATATGTCTGTATGTGTCCGTCCATATGCTATCATTATTATCATTATTGTTGGTATTATCGGGGTTATTTTACGTTTTCTTCATTGTTGTTATTTTTATAATCATCTATGTGTGTGTGTGTGTGAAGAAAAAATATATATATAATGAGGTCTGCAACATCTGGCTCATTAACGAGAAAACAGATCATTGATAATCATAACAACGACATTGACCTTTCACATTTTTCTAAACATTTTTTTTTTACATCATGCATATTCCTTTTTATAATCATACGGGCTATGAAATTCGAGAACACTTCGATCATATTATAAAACTAGATATGGTCTATCAATTGTCCAATTATGATTAAAAACGGCAATTATAACTAATATCTTAGTTATTTCTCGAAAGCACGCATAAAGGTATATCATATCTTTTAAAGTAGTATTGCTTTATTGAAAGAGAATAAGTAACAAACTCATATCAAGGTGCAAGGATGAATATGTAGTTTGGTAGGTGGTAGGAATAAAGGAGACTAAAATACATATAATTTGGTTATCGTTAAAAGGGGATACTTTCGGATACAGACCAAAGGTCCGCAATACTTATACACAAGCGCACGTAAACAAACAAACAAACAACAACAACAAAAAACATCCTCACAAATACGCACATATCCTTTCAAATACAGACACATAAACGCAAACACCTTCAGAAATACACACACATCTTTACAAATACACATACATAAACACAAGAACCATCGCAAATACGTGCACATCCATTCAATGCACACTTACAAAAACAAAATCCTAACAAATAAACGCTTACTCCCACATAACAAACACACACAAAAATACAAAAACACAAACAAAAAACGATCTTACAAACACACACACAGACACACGGCCTAATGAATACAAACACAGAAACATACACAAAAACTCACAAACACGCACATGCTCTCATGAATTCAAACACACAAACATAAAAAAAACTATCAGAAAAAAAGCATACACACTCTCACAAAAACAAACACACAAACACAAAATCGCCACAAACCCACCTCTATGTATCTCCTTTATTCCTTCCCCTCGTCTTCCTTTCCCCTCTAACGCTTAATACCCCCTTCCCCCTACCCCCTACACCCCCACACCCCCTAGTCTATAACACCTCCCCCCCCCCTTCCATTCCTCCTCTATATAATACCCCTCTCCCCACCCACCCCACACCCCATAGTCTATAACACCTCCCTCCCCCCCTTCCATTCCTCCTCTATATAATACCCCTCCTCCCCCCACCCCCCCACACCCCTTCATCCTCTATATAACCCCATCGAACAGACATCACCCTCTGGTACCCCTTTTCCCCCTCACCCTAACGGCCCTTCAAAGTGTCCCTTACAAACCTCAAGCACTCTACCTTAACGTCACTCTTCTCCCCTTTTAAAGGATCCTGGGTCACCCCCCCCCCACTCCCTATCTCCCCTCCACCTCGGCCGCTCCCCCCCCCTTCTTTTATATAAAGACTGTCTTCTTTATAATCTCTTTACTGTTTCTTTTTGATTGGGGTGTTTCGGTCCGCATCGATTTTTTTTTCTTTTTTTTTCTGATGTTTGAGACCTTGGTGATGTTTTTTTTGTGTTTTTTTTGTGTGTTTGTATATTTTCGCTTTGTTTTTGTTTTTTGTTGATATTTTTTTGCTTATTTTTTCTTTCTTATCCTTGTTATTCTCATGATTATTATCATCTTTATTTTATCATTATATCTGATGTAGTTGCTTTTATGATTTTCATCCATATCATTATTATCAAGCTCATTATTATTATCACTATTATTATCATAATCAGTATTATCCTTATCATCATTATTATTGTCATTGTTATCATCCCTTCTATTATCATTATTGAGGTGTTGCTGCCATTACTGCCATTACTATCATTATTTATGAGAAACATATATTTAGCCTCAAAACAGTTGCATTGTCTCTCCAATTTTTCCAATCGCTCTCTATGTGTGTTGCAACATCGCAGTCCTATAGAAAGTCACCTTCAGAGGGCGTTGTTATCCGACAGTAATGCCGTAGGTGTGTATGTGTGTGTGTGTATATATATATATATATATATATATATATATATATATACATATATATATATATATGTCTGTATATATATGTATATATATATGTATGTATGTATGTATGTATATATATATATATATATATATATATATATATACAAATATACATACATATACATACATATATATATGCATATACATATACATATACATATACATAGACATAGACATATATATATATATATATATATTTACATATATATATGTATATATATATTTATATTCATATATATATATATATATATGTGTGTATATTATGTGTGTATATATATATACATATTTATATATATGTAAATATATGTCTCTATGTATGTATGTATATATCTCTACAGTATATATATATATATATATATATATATATATATATATATATATATATATATATATATACATACATATATATGTATATATGTATATGTATATATTTACATATATGCATATATATACATATATATATATATATATATATATATATATATATATATATATATATATATACATACATACATACACACACACACACACACACACACACACACACACATATATATATATATATATATATATATATATATATATATATATACATATATATCCATAAATATATAAATGCACACACACACACACACATATATATACATACTTACCTATACAACTACCTATCTCACCCTCTCTACCTCCATCCACATCTCTCCCTCCTCACCCACCACCCCACCTCCCTCCCATACACCCCCACCCACCTCCCACCCATACACCCCCACCCAAAGCCGTGCCCTAATCCTAACACAAGCCAAGCATCCCCTCCACACAGGACGTCTCCTCCCCGGGCATCAGAGATCTGTCTCTTCTCACGTGGTTCCGGATGCTGGCGAATATTCCCGTGTCCTGCGCCCGTAACTCTCTCGGTCAAATTATGAGGGTCATTTTTCTACGATGCTTTATCATCGGGGGATGAATATTTCACGGGCGTTGGATGGGCGTTATTATGTATGCGTACATGTTTATGTAGATATGTGGATATTTACATATGTATAGATGGGAAGAGAGAGTTGGCGATATGTATTTTTTTTTCTTTTCTTTGTCTGTCTGTCTGTCTGGCTGGCTGGCTGGTTCTTTCTCTCTTTAACTCTGTCTCTTTTAGTTTCTTTTTGTGTGTGTATACGTACACAAACACAAACACACAGACACACACACACACACACACACACACACACACACACGCATATATATATATATATATATATATATATATAGAGAGAGAGAGAGAGAGAGAGAGAGAGAGAATGAGAGAGAGAGAGAGAGAGAGAGATAGAGAGATTCATACACACCCATTGATGAGAGTAATCGCAAAGCCACCCGCAGGCATAAATTTCGCATATGCACCCGTCCTTTTTCTCTATGTACTCGTTCCTGCAACCGGATTCTTGCAACCTGCCAATATAACTGCAGCCATTCCTCCTTCTTTAGGTAAACATCGACTATTAATGACACATTACGCATCAGTTAGATTTGAATCTTTCGCTCATTCGTAATTACACGATATCCCCGTCCACTCTTTATAATACAAATAACACCTTTTATAAAAAGCTCAATTTACTTTTAATGATTCCCGGATTCAGATTTGATACATTGACTATCAAACAAATTATTGCTTTATTTAGAGAACAAATTTCAAACGCCGAAAGGAGATTGGGAAACGTCATTTCAGCTGTCGCGGATCTGTAAAAGAGATAATAATGATGATTTCAAAATTAAACGGAAGCGAAAATGGGACCAAAAAAATGAAAAAAATAAAAAATAACATTTATACTTCGGTTCGTGTTAGAGCAAATAGATCAGTTCTCATTCGCGATGGTATAAATTTGCGTCCGATACAAAACGCGAAAAAAATATAAAACCTACTAATGAAGAAATTATGAAGAATAAAGTGTTTCGATATATCACTGTCCGAAACCGCTCGTAGTTGGTACTTCAAATCAAAGGGTTTGAAAATGCTATTATCTCTTTACGTACAATTTTTTTTTTCCCGCCATAATTATTATCATTCGCTTCCCACCTTTTTTCATATATATACTCGATAAGAAAACAGACGAAAGAAAAAAAAAAAGAAAAAAAAAAATATGGAGTGCGGATAACACCCACTTTCGGCAAACCTTTTTCGAAGCAGAGTAATAATCAAAAGATACGAGACAGATTCGACACCTTGAGCTACTGCAGCCGGACGGGAACAACGTGTAAACACCCCATAATTGTCGACCATGTGTCACAGCTGACTTTCATGAACCTAAGACGTCGTTGGCACATGACGAATAACCTCTAAGCATATATGACGTAAGGCTTATTATTATTTCACGAAGATACATGTGTTTGTATATATATATATATATATTTATTTATTTATCAACGAATCCATCCAACCGAATTATTTTAATCTATCTACGCGCGCTGGCGGTTCCGTCTCTCGGAGTCTGTTCGAAACCCCGGCCGAGGCTTCGTCCGACTCGTAAAGAATCTCCATTTTGACGCGGAGAATTACCACCATTTAGTCTCAGAAGTGAGTAACGAGACAGGAATTGTGAGAAATCGTTTGCGGGAACGCTAGTAAACATCGGCGGCGATTGTAAAGCATGACACTTAGCTATTCCAATCGTCCACTTATATTGCAATTCACTCGGGAAAGGGTTGGGGGAATGATCGCTTATTGGCCTCCGGTGCGCCGGACAATG
>NW_028234441.1:17432996-17437996 GCF_977035675.1 Penaeus japonicus
GGTTATGTTGTTGCATATGATGTCGCATGTGATGTTGTATATGTTGTTGCATGTGATGTTCTATGTGTTGTTGCATGGGATGTCGCATGTGATGTTGCATATCATGTTGCATGTTATGTTACATATGATGTCGCCTGTGATGTTGCATGTGATGTTTATTGTGATGTTGCATGGAAGATTTCTCATGATGTTGAATGAGATATATCGCGTCTGAATTGTTTGTGGGTTGCATGTTTTGTGAATGGGTTACGGTTGGCAAGGGGTTGAATGTGCGTTGCGATTCGTTGCTCAATTCTGAAATTGGGAAATAGGAAATGGGGACGTGAGTTGAATGGGAAGCTGAATGGGAATTGTCAAATTGTTGTGAAATGTGAATTACAAATGTGAAATTGGTAGATGAGTAAGAGTTGGGAACGAGTTTGATATAAATTGTAATGAATACGGAATGAAAATTGTTACTGAATATGAACCACAATTATGAAATCAGCAATTGAGGAAAGGATCGGATAGGAATTAATTATAAATTGTTATCAAATGTGGATTTATGATATTGGTGAACGGAAAGGGTTGAAAATCAATTGTAAAATCGTCACTAAATGTAAATAAAAAATATGAAGTTAGTGAGTATCTCCATAGCTTCGGGATATGAAAATATGTCAGTAACAAATAGTTAATAAAGTTTTATGAGAAAACAAAAATTCAGCAGTTATTTTCAGTTCAGTTAAAACGGAAGTAGTTATATGGTGACACAACTTTTAAAAGAATCCATATGAAATTTACAAGCTTTTTTTGTTTTTTCTTGTTTTTCTTTTCATTTTCTTTCCATTTTTTTTTTTATCACAAGGCTTTTTAGTCCTTGTTGAGACGATGATTTAGTTTTCAAAATCAAATATCTATTTCAAAATTTATATTATTGGTTTATCTAAATATCAAAATCACGCGTAGTCTTCGTTTCATAGATCAAATTAATTTTTCGGAACCTTACAAAATTATTATTATGCTTTCTGTATCTATCAATTAATAAGATCTTACGATTTACTATATATCCTTAAATAAAATTCGAATTTTAATATCTACTACTTGGTAGAAAATAAAAGAAAAAAAAAAGACTGAAAAATAATACCACGTAGATGTAAAAACTCGAAATATATACTTAAAAATAATAATAAAAAAAGAAAGAATATAAAAATAAAAACATTTTCCTCCAAATATGAACCGCGTGTAAAGCATCAAAGATTTTGTGAGATTTATCCAACATTCCTCACGTCGACTCACTCCCCAGGGGCCTTTTGAGGGCTGTATGCGGAGGTCATAGGCCTACTTAGAATTCAAGGGACATTTCTGTTGACGCAACGGAAAGAAGATGCTGCTGAAGAAGTCCGTTTTGGATCTTTTATTTCTTTCTTTCTTCTTTTTTTTTTTATTATTATTATTTTTTTTTTTTTTTTTTTTTTTTTTGGTGTGGAGGAGACTTGGGTTGTGATTTGTGATTAGTGGTTTTGATTGAGTTATTTGTGTGGAATTTGGTTTGGTGGTATTATTTTGTGATTGTATGTTTTGGTTGTTGCTGTTGTATTTTACTTGCATGTTCGTGTTTCGGAGATATTGTGATGATTTTAAGGTTTATGGTGTGATGTCGGTGGACTGTGCGTGTTTGTTTGTTTGTTTGTGTGTGTGTGTGTGTGTGTGTGTGTGTGTGTGTGTGTGTGTGTGTGTGCATTACCTTCAAGGAGCTTGATAGGCATTCATTTGGCCTGTCCTTCGGCAGGTGTGGTTCCAGAACCGGCGCGCGAAGTGGCGCAAGAAGGAGCACACGCGGAAGGGCCCCGGCCGCCCCGCCCACAACGCCCACCCGCAGACGTGCTCGGGCGAGCCCATCCCGCCCGAGGAGCTGGAGCGCCGAGAGCGCCTCCGCCGGGAGAAGAAGCTGCTCAAGCAGCTGGAGCGGCAGCAGCGCAAGCTGGCGCTCAAGGGCGTGCACGTCAGCCTCGAGCAGCTGCGCCGCGAGTACGAGACGCAGCACAAGCCGGAGCACGACGCGGGCGGCGAGGGCGAGGCGGGCGCCCGCGAGCAGCGCACGCAGCAGCCGCGCGAGACCTCCGTCAAGCGAGCCGCCTTCTCCATCGAGAGCATCCTGGCGCCGTCGCGACCCGAGGACCGCGGGCCGCCCTCGCCGGGGACGCTGCTCCGCGGCGCGCCCACGCCCCCGCCCACGCCCCAGGACGGCGCCGCGCACCCACTGCACCTCCAGGCCGCCAAGCGCGAGGTGCAGGACCTGCACCCGTCCGCCTGCGGCCTGGCCGAGGACCCCCCCGTCGGCGAGGCGCTGCGCCACCACTTCGCCCCCCCCGACGCCTCCAGCAGAGAAGACCAGCTGGCCAGCTGCCTGGACCAGCTGAGTCCGCTGGGCTCCCTCAGCCCGCCGATCCAGCTGGGCGCGCTCTCGTCCGCGGGCGCCAGGGAGGAGCGGCTGGAGGGCGGGCAGGGCGCCAGCTGCCAGCCCGAGGACCTGACGGGCGACAGAAGCCCCGGCGCGGAGTGCTGATGCCCCGTCTAGGCGTGGGCGCAGCGGAGAACGTATACCCATGTATCAGAGGACACGTGATGCTTGTCGTTTGCGTTTGGTGTGTGCAGTACACGGAGACATCAATCCTCTCTATTCAGTGTATAAACATCTCTCCCAAGTTACCAAAACTAATATGTGTTTCCGGTGATTCAGAAGTGCATCCTAACACACTCCCCCCCTCCCCCTCCCTCTCCCCCCTCTCCCCTAACTTCTGTCCAAGATAAAGGAGAAATGGAGAAATGATACTCAAACCAGCTTCGAAAAAGAAACCATTGCTACTTTTCTAAAATAGATGATAATAATGATAATAACTAAAACCAATGCTGATTTAAAAAAAGAAAGTGATATACCAGATAAACAAATAACCCCATACATCAATAAAGAAAAGCAAAATATTCAAACGCCAGTTATCTCCTTAATTCAAACTCCCCCTTACCACTCCCACCCCCGTCCCCCCTCCTCCTCCTCCTCCGACCCACCCACCCACTCGACCCAAAAGTCAACCAAAAACGTCTTCAAAACCGGAACAAACAATCCCAGTGAGTCTCCTTGTAATATCCCTTTGATACTCTCTCCTCCTCCTCCTCCTCCTCATGTCCCGAATTCGACCCAAGACCCCAAACCCGAGAACACAATCATGGATCTTTGTCTCTTTTGAGAAACCGTAACAACGTACATATCTATTCTGGATATCTTTGTTTACAGCGCGCGATACAGATTAGGAATAAATACGTAAAGCGCTGTACGTGAAACTTAAACATATCTGATTGTGATTGTTTTGCCGACAGAGTAAAATAAATGAAACTGTTGATACGAAATTCAAAATGTAATTTAGAAGAAGAATAGTTAAAAATAAACTAGACTGACTATACTTTGAAATAAAAGTTATTAAGCTCTCATTCATTGGCATTAAACAAAATCTAGATTATATCATATCCTACTACGATCTTTCATTCTCTCAAGACAACTCTTCCACTCGAAAGAGGAATGTCCTAGATCTTGTCTTATGAAAAATCTTCCATTTCCCTCTTTCCAAAGATTTTTAGTTTTTTTCTATCCACTTTTTTTTTTTTTTTTTTTTTTTTTTTTTTTTTTTTTTTTTTTTTTTTGGCTCCAACAAACCGAATAATCCTGAAAAAAAATTATCATAAATCTGGTAGAACCTCCTCCTATAGCACATCCTGTAGGATTTTGTTTTCATCCATTCTCCCTACCCTTTCTCTTTGACTTTTCTCTCTTTTCTTCTCTTTTCGCTCTTCTAGATTCTCTCTGTCTCTTCTCTCTCTCATTCTCACTCTCTGGTTTCTTCCCCAACACATCTCTCTCTCTCTCTCTCTCTCTCTGCATCTCCATCTCTATATCTCTCTCTCTCTTTCTCTTTCTCCTCCTCCCCTCTCCCACTCCCTTTTTCTTTCTCGCCTCCCCTCCTTTTCCCAGATCTCTTCCCCTCTCATCTCCCTTCCCTCTCCTCTCTTCTTTCTCATTCTCTTCCTTTTTATCCCTTTATCCCTCTCATTCCTCTCCCCCTTCTCTCTTAGTTTCTCCCTCACATCCCTCTCCGCTCTCCTCCCCCTTCCCTCCCATCCATCTTCCTCCCCCCTTCTTTTTCTATCCTTTCCTCCTCCCTCTCATATCGCATCCTCCTTCCATCTCTATCTCCCTCTCCCCTCTTTCTCTTCTCCTTTCCTCTCCTCTTCCCTCTCCTTTTCCTCCCCTTTCCTCCTCCCTCTCATATCGCATCCTCCTTCCCTCTCTATCTCCCTCTCCCTTCTTTCTCTTCTCCTATTCCATCTCCCTCTCCTTTTCCTCCTTTCATTTCGCATTCCCCTTCCCTCTCTATCACCCTTTCCCCTCTCTCTCCTCTCCTCTCTTCTTCCCTCTCCCTCTCCCTCTCCCCGTCTCATCCCGTGCGATGGTTAACACCCCCGCTGAGGTTGTACGTCACCATCAAGTCGACACGGTTCGATTCTGCCACTTCCCTTTACCCTCCTAAGAGTTTGAAGGAGATGGGAGGGAGAAAAAAGAGAGAGAGAAAGAGAGAGAGAGAGAGAGAGAGAGAGAAAGGGGGAAAAAAAGAAGTCAATTTTCCGTCGTAAACGATTCCCACTGAAACCTTCCGGGAGAAATACTCTTTCTTTTTTTTTCTTTTTTCTTTTTTTTTCTTTTTTTTTTTCTACTCATACCTTTTCTCCAGTGTGGCATAGCTCGTTTTTCTTCTTCGTCCCGCGCCTTCAGGATATTGTGTGCTCCTTCGTCGGGTTGTTGTCGCGTCAAGTTATCGAGTTAATAGCAAAAACTAAGGAGTATCGATATATATATATATATATATATATATATATATATATATATATATATATATTTACGGAACAGTTTTACTCCCGGTTAACCTGGTGCAGGAAATATAAACGTCTGTGCTGGCTTAGAAAACTGTATG
>NW_028234441.1:17452996-17457651 GCF_977035675.1 Penaeus japonicus
TTTAATAGTAATCTCCACCTTCAAAATAATGCCTGCACAACCTTCACAAGTATTCACCGATGTTCATTACCGATGATTATAATAGAGATAATTCGTAATGATCCATGTATAATCACCGATTATCCGAGCTAATCTGAGAGGCATTTCCCGCTGTCGAATCAATCATCTATAAGAGAATTAAACTCCAGTAAACACTTTACCTCAAAATCCTTAGAATATACACCTAATCTTCTTGATATTACTTTATCTTTGTTATGTGCATCTGAATATATTACTTTATATCTTTATAATCTTTATGAGTCATTACTTTATTTTCGTTATGAATGTTTTCGATATATATATATATATATATATATATATATATATATATATATATATATATACATATATATACATACACACACACATACACACATACACATACAATATATATATATATATATATATATATATATATACATATATATATGGATATATATGTATATATATATATATATATATATATATATATATATGCATATATATCAAAATAATTTTTAAATGATAAAATAATTAAAAATCGAGCAGAAGTCCCCCACAAAAATAAACATTTTATTACAATTGCCAAATGCCATAACTTTATCTTCACCATCGTTATCATTTATCATTAATAATAATAATTACATAGTCACTAACCTGAAGATCAATATTATCCAACAAAATAACATAGATCATATACCTACACATTTAGCTAATATCTTTTTCTGACAATATAGAACTAAGACAGTATATCATGCTTAACCAAACTGCCTCATTATCTATCTAACCAACTATCTATCAGCTATCTCCCGATACCCAATTCCTCAGCTATCGGACACAAGATATCTCAAGATAATCTAAAGATAATTTCTGAAATCCTTCATCCATTAAAGTTTTTTTGGAAAACTTACATCGTCGGCGGTAGTAGATGACAGTAGATGATAGGCAGATGGTAGTAGGTGCCAGGAGAGGATAGGCAGATGGTGGTAGGTGCCAGGAGAGGATAGGCAGATGGTGGTAGGTGCCAGGAGAGGATAGGCAGATGGTGGTAGGTGCCAGGAGAGGATAGGCAGATGGTGGTAGGTGCCAGGAGAGGATAGGCAGATGGTAGTAGGTGCCAGTAGATGGTAGGCAGATGGTAGTAGGTGCCAGATGATAGGCAAATGGTAGTAGATGACAGTAGATGATAGGCAGATGGTTGCAGGTGCCCGGAGATGATAGGCAGATGGTAGTAGGTGCCCGGAGATGATAGGCAGATGGTTGCAGGTGCCCGGAGATGATAGGCAGATGGTAGTAGGTGCCCGGAGATGATAGACAGATGGTAGTAGGTGCCAGGAGGTCATAGGCAGATGGTAGTAGACCACAGTAGATGATAGATAGATGGTAGTAGATGGTAGTAGGTGCCAGGAGATGATAGACAGATGGCAGTAGACGCCAGTAGATGGTAGATAGATAGGTAGATTCCTCATCGCTGCACTAAGTAGATGATCTACTTATGGTATGGTCATAAGTAAAAAGATTAACCGCGCTACGAAGACATCCTACTCACGACAGATAGATAAGTAGACGAGATAGATTGATTCCTCTTCGCAGTGTAAGTAGTAAGTAATGGATAGATAGATTCTTGCTTACGGTGGATAGTAAGTGGATAGATAAGGAGCCGGTCTCCTTACGTCCGATAGATAAGTTGAGGAGATAGATAGATCCCTCGCGATGGAGATCAGCAGAACGTAGACAATCAGATAGATTCCTGATTGCGGTAGACAGTAAGTAGATCAGCTTCCCCGTTGCCGCATCGCTACGCATAACGACCAGCTCCGAAGCCCCCGAAGCCTCGAAGCCTCCCTGAAGCCTCAAAACTCCGAAGCCACGAAGCCCCGAAACCTCGAATCCTCGAAGCCCCGAATCCTCGAATCCTCGAAGCCTCGAAGCCCCAAAGCCTCGAAGCCCCTAAGCCACGAAGCCTCTAAGCCACGAAGCCCTGAATCCCTGAAGCCCCGAAGCCTCGAAGCCCTGAAGCCTCGAATCCTCAAAACCCCGAAGCCCCGAAGCCTCGAACCACCGAACCACCGACCTTCGAACCCATCCCCGGGGGAACAATGGAACCCGCGCCCTCTGCACTACGGCTGTCCCAACAAGCTATTAAATGTAATTGAATTGCAATGTTGAATTAGCTAACTGGTATTCATTTGCAGTCGCGTGGCCGGAGCATCAGTGCGCACCGGTGATGAAGAGAGGCCATTAAGGCTCTCTGCTGGATTAAATGCCCTGGGCTTTGATTTTGGGGAGGGGGAGGGGGAGGGGGAGAGGAGGGGGTGTATGCTGGGGGGCGGGGGGGAAGGGGGAAGGGGATGGTGGAGTCCTCAGGTTGGAAGAGGGGAGGAGGGAGGGGGACGGAGGAGGTAGGAGGGAGGTTGGGAGGGTAGGATCACGGGAGGTAGGAGAGAATGGGGGGTGGGGGAAGGTGGGTTTGTAGGCTGTGGGGAAGGGAATAGGGGTGGGGTGGGGGTAGAGGAGGAAGGGGATAGGGATAGGGAAGAGGGTGGTAGAGAGATGGAGAGGAGGGGTCGGGGAGAGGGAGGGAGAGAGAGAGAGAGAGCCGGAAATGATGTTATTGAAAAACTCCCAGTTACGGCCACCGGCTAGGAAACGATATGGCGGGGGTGTGCGCTCGCTGATGAATATACATTTCACAGGTGAGCTAGATCCGAGTCATAAATGAACACTGGGAATCGGAGAATCAAAGTCCCCCCCCCCCCTCCTCCTCCTCCCTCTCCCTCCTCCCTCCCATCCCCCTAAACCCGCGCCCCACCGCTTCCTCGGCCATCCCGCCCCGACCCCTCCCCCTCCCCCTCATCCCTTGGCCCTCCCTTCCCCCTCCTCCCCCAATACCCCCCCTCCATCCCCGTACACAAAAAAAAGCAAAAAAAACAATGTTCAGGCAAGGCTGAAATCCGGAATTCGTTGCTCCCTCCGAATTTAAGAGGTCGAACCCGGGTATGAACTGCTTAATGAAAACGGCGCCGGTCGGCCGATATCGCGCGGGAACTCGAGGGCTGTACGAGCACGACTACACGACACGTCTATAGTGATATCTATATATCTGTCGCGGCGGCGGTGGCGTGGCAGAGGCAACACGCAACACGCACGGGCGATCGTGCAAGATAAACTCACTAATTCTCGCCTCTATAGAACTGAGGCATTGCAACGACCGACCACTCGTCAGGGATGGCGGGGAGGGGGACGGGGGAAAAGAATGGCTCGACCTATGGCAAAAATGGACTCGAAATCTCCATTTTTTCCCCTGGTTTTACTACCGGCGGATAAAACAATTCTCTCGCACTGGGAATGGAAAGCCAAGCGATGTAAACACGGCGCTTGAATCTCCCTTGGCTATGGATGTTGCCGCCTCTTGGCTCTTCGGTGCGCGTGCTGGCGGGAGGTGGGCCGCTGGATGGAAGGGCGGAGGTTGTGGTAACCGAGGCAGATGGCGGGGCGGAGGAACAGCGAGGTAGTGATAGAATATGTGGTGTACACTCACACCCACAAACATACATACATGTCTATATATGTGTGTATAAAAAAAGAAAAGACAAGAAAAAAACATATATTTATATATATGTATATATATATATATATATATATATATATATTATTATTTTATTATATAAATAATAATATATATATATATATATATATATATATATATATATAAAGAGAGAGAGAGAGAGAGAGAGAGAGAGAGAGAGAGAGAGAGAGAGATAGAGAGAGAGAGAGAGAGAGATAGAGAGAGAGAGAGAGAAAAAAAAAATTGTCAGAAACAGGATAAAGACAGTCATTTGGGCTAAGCCCTCGGGTGACATAACCAACGTCATAAAATGAAAGATAGATTCTTCGCCTGTCGTTATTTTCGTGTAAATCCCAATTCATTGCATCCTCAGGTAAACTTATTATTGTTAACTGATTAAATTCACTTTATATCAATTCGGTCGAATAAAGAATCTGATACTTGCCTTTACACTTATATCTGAAATGAGCAATTATTCAGTTGAATTATTAGGTTTTGTTAACTGAAACGGTCTACCCATTTTTTTATCATTATTTTTTTTTTGTATTGACCTTATTAACTTTTAGATTTATAGAGATTTTTAGAATTTCTCTTTATATATATATATATATATATATATATATATAATATATATATATATTATATATATACATACATTATATATAAATATAGCATATATATATAATATATAAAAAACATATATATGTATAATATACATATAGCCATATGTTATTATGTATGTATTTCTCTCTCTCCTCTCACTCACGCTCTCAACTTCTCTCTCTCTCTCGTCCTTCTCTTCTCTCTCTCTATCTATATATATATATAATATATATATATATATAATTTAATATAATATATATAATATATATATATACAGATATATGATATATATTATATATTATATATATATAATTATATATATATATATATATATATAGGGTAATATATATATATAGAGAGAGAGAGAGAGATAGAAGAGAGAGAGAGAGAGAGGGAGAGAGAGGAGAAAAGAATAAGAAGAGAGAGAGTAGAAGAGAGAGAGAACATAGATATATAGGCTATACAT
>NW_028234441.1:17462751-17467751 GCF_977035675.1 Penaeus japonicus
TATGTACAAAGAACAAACATCAGTTGCTGAGGAATTGATGCACAAACACACAAACTTACATACAAATACACACACAAATACACATTTCTTTCCCTCCCCTCCCCCTCCCCCACCCCCAATACACCCCTTCCCCACACCCCATCCCCCTATACGCCCCGTCGGCATACCCCGTCCTCACCCCTCCCCCATCACCCCTAATACCTCGAACCCACCCCGCCCCCCTACCCCTAGCCTGAGCATACTCCCTATTCCCCCGGCCCCTCCCCCCTCCCATGTAGTTATTGCGCCGCTGGTTGCTTGTTCGCGCCCACTACCGCCCCCTAACTACCGCCCGCGCTTGACAGATGATGCGGAAACACGCTAGCTCGATATCCTTCTCTCTCTCTCTCTCTCTCTCTCTCTCTCTCTCTATCTCTCTCTATCTCTCTCTCTCTCTCTCTCTCTCTCTCTCTCTCTATCTCTCTCTATCTCTCTCTTTCTCTCTCTCTATCTCTCTTTCTGTATCCTCTTTCTCCTCTCTCTCTCCTCTTTCTCTGTATCCTTTCTCTCCTCTTTCTCCTCTCTCTCTCTCATATTCTCTCTCTCACTCTTTCGTTCACATACATGCTATTATAACTCCTGGGAAGAAAGCGATGGGAGGGGAGGAGGGGAGAAGAGAGAGGGAGGGAAGGATGTGATAGGGAGAAGAGACAGATAGAGTGGGGAGGGAAGGAGGATAAAGGAGGGAGGAAAGGAAAAAAAAAGAATGGGAGGGAGAAAGGAAGGAGGGATGGAGGGAAAGGAAGCAAGGGAAAGAAACAGGGAAGGAGGGCGGGAAAGAAGTGAAGGAGATAGTAGTGAGGGAAAGATAGAGAAGGTAAGAGAGAGGAGCGGCGAGTAAGGGATCTCCCTAAAATTCATATTTTGGTTTGTGAGAGAAAGAGAGATTGTGTATACTTTTATGCATGATTTTGTCTGAGTGTGTGCGTGAATGTGTGTGTGTGTGTGTGTGTGTGTTTGTGTGTTAGTGTGCGTGTGTGTGTTTGTGTTAGTGTGCGTGTGCGTGTGTGTGTGTGGGATGGTGTGTGAATAGGTGTATATGTGTGTGTGTGTGTGTGTGTGTGTACATGTCTGTGTGTGTACATGTCTGTGTGGATGTGTGCCCCCCCCCCCCCCCCCACACACACACACGCACACCTGTATTGTCCGCACAGCTTAGTCACTATCATTGCCATAACAGGCAATCATGAAAGCAAATTAGATGAACCATTAAATAGAGATATTTACTCCACAGCGGATAACTCGCACTTCGGATTATTAACAAATTAAAATGGCAAAGCAAGCAAATAAACAACAAGGAATCACCAGAGAAGGAAGAGGATAAAATAAATAAATAAATAAATAGATAGATAAATAAAACAGGAAAACCAAAGATGAAAAAGGGGAATTATAGAAAACGGGAGTTTTAATTAAATCAATGGGTAATTAAAATATTTAGGGAATGAGAAGAAAAAATATGGAATGAAAATTTGCGAAGAAAATATTTTTAAAAAGATAAAAATAAAAAAATAGAAGAAAATTTATTTAATTTCTTCAAAATTTTGGAACAAAAAATAGATAAATTAATAAAGATGGTAAGAGGACAAGTTTTTATTCTCTGTTTTTATTCATATTTTGTCCTCTTACCATCTTTATTTGTTTATTATTATCATTTTTTTTTCTATTTTGAAAAAAAATCAAGATAAAGAAAATTAAAAGAAATAAGAAAAAAAACTGACAAAAGGAAAAAAAATAGAAAGAGGGGAAAATAAGATAAATACGAAGAATAAGAAATAAGAGAAAAAGACGAGAAATAAAGAAGGCAAAAAGAACATATATTATAAAATGAAAAGGAGAGATAGATTACGAAAGAGTAAGAGGGAAAGAAAGAGATAGAGAAAGAGAGAAACAGAGAGATATCAGAATCAGAGAGAAGAAAACAACAAAAATAAAGAATAAATGGAAAATGAGATAAAGAGAGGGAGAGAGTAAGAGAGAGGAGAGAAAGAGAGAGTGATATGCAGGAGAAGAGAAAAGAAGAGAAAAAAATGATTAGAGAAATATATAGATATGTACTGTATGCATGTGTGTGTGTGTGTATATATATATATATATATATATATATATATATATATATATATATATATATGTGTGTGTGGTTGTGTCGTGTGTGTGTGTGTGTGTGTTGTGTATTATATATTATATATATATTTATATATCTATATAATATATATATATATATATATATATACATATATACATACATTTATATATATACTTATATATATATTTATATGTTATATATATATACATATATATATAATAGATATTTATATATATATTATATATACATATGATGTAATATATATATACATACATATATAATATATTATATATAAATATAATTATATATATGTATGTATATATATACATACATATACATATACATATATATATATATATATATATATATATATATATATATATATATGTATATGTATCCTTTATTACGATCAATCACCTTGCCGCGGTGCAGAGGCTTGCATGTGATCAATGAGGAAGGAGGCTGTACCAAGTATGTTCAACAAAGTTGAAGAAGCTTCTTCCAGACGAAGAATTGATCCCCCGCCAATTCGCATAGGGCCAGCGCTCGGTGGGTTAGGCCTTTCTCTCCTCAATGAATTTATACCATCAAAGATTACCGGCTGTTCCTGTTGAGTCAGCGGAATATCAAGGCTCAACAGCATCACATACAAGAAGAAATTTGAGGGGTGATGTGCCGCAAGAATGCCACTACCCCAAAACAACTAGAAGAACTGGCACAGAATAGCGCTGGATCGGCAAAGATGGAAAGAATTGGGGAAGGCTTATGTCCAACTACGACCCTTACAAGCGAAAGAGTATGTGTAAAACCCACACACACACATCACACACACACCTATAATATATATGTATGTGTGTGTGTGTGTGTATGTATATAATATATATAATATATATATATATATATAGATATATAATATATATAGATATGTGTGTGTGGTGTACAATATATATATAGATATATCTATATGAGGATATATTATAATATTATGTGATATATTATATAGATATATATAATGAGATATAGATATAATATGTATATACATATACATACATATATAGATAGATAGATAGATGAATACATACATACATGCATACATACATACGTACATAGAAAGATAGAAAGATAGAAAAATAGATAGCTAGATAGATAAGTATACAGATAGATGGATAGATAGATATAGACAGACAAACAGAGAGGCAGATAGATAGATATAGATATCTAGAAAGATATAGATATAGATATATATATACAGATACAAATACAGACATAGACATAGATATAGACAGACAAACAAAGAGGCAGCTAGATAAATCTAGATATAGATATCTAGGTAGATATAAATATAGATATATATACAGATACAAATACAGACATAAACATAGATATAGCAAGACAAAGATAATGCATAATAATGACAAAACTCCGGCGCGCGCAAGGGGAAAGAGAGGAGAGGGGTCGCACAAGCAAGGGGACAAGAGGGGAGGGGAGTCGCAAAGAGGAGTCGCACAAGCAAGGGGACAAGAGGGGAGAGGAGTCGCAAAGAGGAGTCGCACAAGCAAGGGGACAAGAGGGGAGAGGAGTCGCAAAGAGGAGTCGCACAAGCAAGGGGACAAGAGGGGAGAGGAGTCGCAAAGAGGAGTCGCAGAAGCAAGGGGACAAGAGGGGAGAGGAGTCGCAAAGAGGAGTCGCACAAGCAAGGGGACAAGAGGGGAGAGGAGTCGCAAAGAGGAGTCGCACAAGCAAGGGGACAAGAGGGGAGAGGAGTCTCAAAGAGGAGTCGCACAAGCAAGGGGACAAGAGGGAGAGGAAGTCTCCAAAGAGGAGGCGCCACAAAGCAAGGGGATAAGAGGGGCGGGGAGTCGCAAAGAGGAGTCGCACAAGCAAGGGGACAAGAGGGGAGAGGAGTCTCAAAGAGGAGTCGCACAAGCAAGGGGACAAGAGGGGAGAGGAGTCGCAAAGAGGAGTCGCACAAGCAAGGGGACAAGAGGGGAGGGGAGTCGCAAAGAGGAGTCGCACAAGCAAGGGGACAAGAGGGGAGAGGAGTCTCAAAGAGGAGTCGCACCAAGCAAGGGGACAAGAGGGGAGAGGATCCCGTAAAGAGGATCGCACATAGCAAGGGGACAAGAGGGAGAGAGTCCGCAAAGAGGAGTCGCAAACGCAAGGGGACGAGAGGGGGGGCGAGGGGTAAAGAGGAGTCGCACAAGCAAGGGGACAAGAGGGGAGAGGAGTCGCAAAGAGGAGTCGCACAAGCAAGGGGACAAGAGGGGAGAGGAGTCGTAAAGAGGAGTCGCACAAGCAAGGGGACAAGAGGGGAGAGGAGTCGCAAAGAGGAGTCGCACAAGCAAGGGGACAAGAGGGGAGAGGAGTCTCAAGAGGAGGAGTCGGCAACAAGCAAGGATGACAAGAGAGGGAGATGGTAGGTTCGTCAAAGAGTTAAGGTCGCACAGAAGCAAGGGGACAATAAGGGGATTAGTCATGAAGATCGTAACAGATGGAGTCGCGCACAAGCAAGGGGACAAGAGGGGAGAGGAGTCGCAAAGAGAAAGTCGCACCAAGCTAAGGGGAGCAACGAGGGGAGAGGAGTCGCAAAGGTAGGAGGCCGCACAAGCCTGGGACCAGAGGGAGAGAGTCTCAAAGCGGAAGTCGCACAAATCAAGGTGGACAAGAGGGAAGAGGAGTCTAAAGAAGGTGTCGCACCAGTAAGATAGACAAGGGGAGCCAAGAGGGGAGACAGAGAGTCGCAAAGGGAGAGTCGCCACAAGCAAAGGGGACAAGAGGGGAGAGGAGTCGCAAAGATGATCCCGCACAAGCAAGGGGACAATAGGGAAGAGTCCGTAAAGAGGAGTGCGCACAAGCAAGGGGACAAAGAGGGGAGACG
>NW_028234441.1:17480097-17482136 GCF_977035675.1 Penaeus japonicus
GAAATGAAGAAGCGTCGTGATATATATTTGTAATGTTGATAATTGATAAATTGATATGTAAGTGAGTAAAGGAATTGATGAATTGATTCATCAAAAGGTGATTTTCTTTTTTCTTTCGTAAAATGAATACATTTGTAGATGATTAAAAATAAAGAAAAGGAATAAACGAAATAAAAATCCTCCCCATATACTGCCCTACCCCCTCTGCCCCCCTCCCCCTCTATCCCTTCCCCCCCACCCACCTCCCCCTTACCATCACCCTTGTAATTCGCACCCCCCCTCTATCCCCCTCCCCCCCCTCAGGTCATGCGAGGGCGTGGGTGGGTGTAGTGGGTGTACATGACGCATAGCCTGTTCATGATGGGCCTGTTATTAGCGGGAAATGCAGGTACATAAAATTCTATTCCTATTAGTTATACGTACTAAAATTTTTACCTAAATTTTTTTATTTTTTAATCAAGCAAATTTTTATTTTTTGTTTTGTTTTGTTTCTTATTTGATTCATCTAGTTTCATTTTAGAATTTAATTTCCTTAGATATTGTCCATTTTTTTCTGTTATATGAATTTAGATTTTTAACTAAAAATTTTGCTACTTTATATATTTATCTATATTTATTTTGTAAGTACTTTCATTTTCATTGTTTCATTTCGTTTTCTCCACTTATTAATATCTATTTCAATTATTATACTATTATTTTTTATCTTATCATCTGTATTAGGATTAGTAATCATTATAATACTTACCATCATGTTTTTATTATCTTCATTTTTATTACATACACACCCGTACAGATCATTTCTTGTTATTTATATCGTGATTATTATAATTATTGTTATCATCAAAAATAAAATTACTATCATTGTCATTATTATTACCATTATCATCATCTTCATCATAATAATTTGTTATCAATATGTTATTCTATATTTCCCTATCAAAATATCAATTGCTGAAAAATCACCATATTTTATTTTACCCCTTTCACCCCCACAAAGAAAAGAAAAGAAAAGAAAAAAAAACAAGGAGAAATTGTCTCGTATGATAATGTCTTACACATTTTACAAGAGCGATTTTATGGTCAACGAGAAAGAGAGAGAGAGAGAGAGAGAGAGAGAGAGAGAGAGAGAGAGAGAGAGAGAGAGAGAGAGAGAGAGAGAGAGAGAGAGAAACATAAAATCACTTTAAGAACAGTTTTGTATATAATTTCTAGCAATGTAATAATTTCTATTAGTAACTGTGCATCAAGTTCATATATTTATTTGTCTCTATTTATCATTCTTTCATGCTGAATGCAACCCCTACTTCAATAATTCTCAAATATAAAGATATATTTCTAATTTCATATAACTTTCAAATTAAGTTTATAACCCAATACCACGCGGTCACTTTGATTAAATTTGTCTTATACACAAGATACATTCATAATTTTTTTTACATATGTTATAGGTATCATATATTATTCCTTATACATTTTTATACTACATATATGTAAATATTTATATTTTTTATATCTGAAATCTTATATAGTTTTTATCATTCATTCATTTGAAAATTCATCTATATTTAAATAATTTATATTACATGGTCATATATCAAATATTGTTTATAAAATCGACAAAGTGAGAAAAAAATAATCATTCCTAACTTCTATATTGATCTGACAATTAGATAATTTTTGAAAGTTGCCGTTCGTGAAATTAGAAAAAAAATCAATTTCCTTTATATCATTTTAATTTTTTTTATCTACATTTTCTCCCCCCCCCCCCAGAAATAATCCTCCAAAAACAAAGTATCAAAAACTCTCTTCTTCCTTCCCGTCCCTTCAAATAATTTCCCAGGCCTAAGTGGTCGAGAAAAAAAAAAGATAATAAAAATACATACGTGACTACAACAATACGTATTCGATCACTCTAGCCTCTCTCCCTTTGACAGGTTTTAGTTTGATCGATGACCCACAGATGGCGTCGCGGTGGCAGACTGTGGACTGGTTGGTGTTCGTGTGGCTTTTGTGTGTGGGGGTGGGGTAGGGGTGAGGTG
>NW_028234441.1:17487236-17494736 GCF_977035675.1 Penaeus japonicus
GTGTGTGAGAGAGAGAGTGTGTGTGTGTTTGTATATATATATATATATATATATATATATATATATATATCTATATATATATATATATATTTATATATATGTATATATATAATATATATATATATATATATATATATATATATATCTATATATGTGTGTGTGTGTGTGGTGTGTGTGTGTGTGTGTGTGTGTGTGTGTGTGTGTGTGTTTGTATGTGTGTATATAACATATATATGTATATATATATATATATATATATATATATATATATATATATATATATATATATATATGTATGAAACTTTCACACTCAAAAAATCATGTTACTCTATCACGTTATTGGGTGATAGATAGATAAATATCAGATAGATTTACAAAAGTCATATTAGACGGTTAAATAATATATAGAATCTATATTATGATTGCAGTTGGTTTTCCAAAAACATCATATAATTAACTCATTAACGAAACAACATCTTATCCGGCTTGAGACTGTCCCCACGTGTCTTAAGATTCCATTAATGTGTAATTAAGTGACTGCACAATCTCGACTGCCATATGTAAATGTCAGAATGCAATCAGCTGCCGATGCATATGAAAATGGTGTTGCAATAACACTAGCCTCCTTCTCTCTTTTCTTTGTTTCTTCCTTTTCTTTTCTTCCTTCATTTTCCATCATTTTTTTGTTTTGTTTTTTTGTCTTCCTTCTCTTTATTTCTCCCTTTTCTCCTCCTCCTTCTATACTCCTGATCTTCCTGTCTTCGTTTTTCCCTCTTCTTTTCCTACTCCTCTTTCTTTCTGCCCCTTTTCTTCATCTTTCTCTTTTCTTCCTCCTCCTTCCCTCCTGCTTTTCCCCTCTTCTTCCTCCTCCCCTCCTCCGCTTTCCTTCCTGTTCCTTCTTTCTTCTTCCCTTCCACTTTTTCCCCCTTTCTCTTCCTTTTCTTTATCCTACAACCTTCCCAACCTTCTTCCCCTTCCCTTTTCTCTTTCAAATTAACCCCTCCTTCTCCATCATTTTCTTCGTCTCCCCCACTCTCCGTGTCTCTTCCTCATCCTTCATTTCCCCTCCACACTCTATTCTATTTCTTTTCCACTCAATCCTTCTTTCTCCCTCTCCACTCACCCTTTCCAACCTCCCTTACCCCCCATATACTTTTCCTCCACTCACCCTCTCCACACACACCCCTCTTTCACCTCCCTTGCCCCCCTTTCACCTCTTCCTCAACCCCCATTCACCTCTCCTCCACCCACCATCTCCACCCTCCCCTCCTCTACCCCCCGTCCATCTCCCTCGCCTCCACCCCTCCCTCCTTTCACCTCTCCCTTAACCCACCCTTTAGACCCCCTTTACCTTCCTCCCTCCTTCCCCACCCTTTCCCCACCTACCCCTCCCCCCTTCCCCCCTTCACCCTCCCTCCCCCTTTCACCTCCCCCCTCCCCCTTCCCCCTTCACCCCTCAACCCCTCCCTCCCCCTCCCTCCCCCCTCCTCTCCTCCACCCATTCACCTCTCCCTCCACCCTCCACCCATCCCTACCTCCTCCCCTTCACCTCTCCTTCCCCCCCAGAGCAGGTCACGCTGCCGACACCATCACTCCCCAAGTGTGATTGATCAAGCCGCTACGAAGCCGTCCTCATTAGCTTCTTGACACGACGGAACACAACACTGAAATATAATGGTTGATGGTATTCTTGTGGTTGATGGTATTATTGTGGTAGGCTCGGTGTTATAGTGTTATTATGGTTGTTATTAGCTCGTTTAGGGTGAGAAAAGGGATGTGTGTGTGTGTGTGTGTGTGTTTTAATGGGGGGGTTTCTTTCGCCATTGTTATTTCTGTGGGAGGGAGGGGGGGCGGTGAAGAGGAGTGAGAAGGAGGGGGGTGGGGGAAGAGGAGGGAGAAGGAAGGGGGTGGAGGAAGAGGAGGAGGAAGGTGGGGTGGGGGAAGAGGAGGAGGACGGAGGTGGGTTGGGGGAAGAAGAGGGAGAACGAGGTGGGGTGGGGGAAGAGGAGGGGGTAGGAGGTGGGGTGGAGGAAGAGGAGGTGGAAGGTAGAATCGTGAAGGAGGAGAGAGGAGGGAAGAAAAAAAGTGTGAAGAGGAGTAGGAAGGAAAGAAGTAAGAAGAGAAGAGGAGAGGGCGATTATAAGCGAAAAGGAAGGAGGGATAAAAGGAAGAAGCGGGGGAGGAGGGGGCATAAAAAACGTAAAAATAAAGAGGGAATAAGAAAATAAGAAGGAGAGGGGGATAAAGGAATGAAAATTAGAAGGGGGGATTAGTAAAAGAAGTGAAGAAGGAAATAGGAGGAGGATGGGAAAGTGGGAGGAGAAGAGGAAGGAAGAGGGATGGGGAGTAGGGGGGGGGAGGAGAAGAGGGAGGGAGACTTCCTCGTCATCTGTCTTTATTTATCATCAAGTTTCGCCTCTTCCTCTCTTCCTTGTGCCTTCTCCCTCTTCTGCTTTCACTTCCTTCTGTTCTCTTGTTCTTCCCTCGTTCTTGGTCTCCTTATTCATTTTATTGTTATCATTGTTATCACTCTTGTTTTTGTTGTTATTATCAATGTTGTTATTCTTATTATTATCATTATTAGTATTATTACTATTATCATTATTCTTATTATTATCATGATTAGTATTATTACTATTATCATTATTATCATCATTATTTTTCATCATTATCATTATCATTATTTTTATCATTATCATCATCATTAGTTTTGTCATAATCATCATCATTATTTTTTATCATTATCATCATCATCATCACTATTGTTATCATTATCATTCCTCTTATTCTTATTTTCATATATGTACCTAAATGTATATATAAAAAAATGCTTTTCTTCTTAAACTTAAATACTTTTTTTTTCAATCTCCCTTCCTCCGCTGCCACATTGCAAGCATTCCACCCCCTCCCCCCCTCCCCCCCCCTCCCCCTCCCCCCCCCCCCCCTTGTCCTTAGGAATCATCCCCACCAAAACGACCAAATGCAACGACCCCCTATGATGATGAATCCAAATTGCAATATTCTGACGAGAACTAATGGTCGTGCACATTTATTAATCGTCTTTCTAACTCTGATCGAATCGCATTAAATAGCTTCAGCCCATTTATAAACAGCTCCTCTCTCTCCCTCCCCATTCCCCTTCGCCCTTCCCCCTTTCTCCATCTCCTTTCCCCCTTCCCTAGCCCCCTCTCTTTCTCCTCTTCTCCTCTGCCTTCCTCTTTTATTGTCTCTCTCTCTATCTCTCTCTCTCTCTCTCTCTCTCTCTCTCTCTCTCTCTCTCTCTCTCTCTCTCTCTCTCTCTCTCTCTCTCTCTCTCTCTCTCTCTCTCTCTCTCTCTCTCTCTCTCTCTCTTTATCTCTCTCTCTCTCTCTCTCTCTCTCTCTCTCTCTCTCTCTCTCTCTCTCTCTCTCTCTCTCTCTCTCTCTCCTCGCTAGCTCCTTCCTCTTCTCTAGGCCCCTCCCTCCCCCCTCCCTTCCCCCTCTCCCCTATTGCCGGTGTTGTTGGTGTAAATGCATATTAATATGGAAATATATTTAGATATAATAAATACATAGGCAATGAAGTGCATACCCATACACAGAAACGCCTCGGGTACATGCACACACACACACACACACACACACACACACACACACACACACACACACACACACATACATATGAATATCCATCTCTGTATGTATATACATATATATTCATATATATATATATATATATATATATATATATGTATGTATATGCATATATATAAATACATATATATATATAATATATATATATATATGTATATATATATATATATATATATATATATATATATATATATATATATATATATATGTATATAATTAAACACACACACACACAACCCTCCCATACACACACAGACCAGCCTTTACATACACACACACACACAAACCCCCATACACACACAGCCCAGCCTCTACACACACACACACGCACACACATACACACAGCCCCCCCCCCCCCATCCCCACTCCACCTCACCCCCACCCCCGCCCCCCTTACACAAAAGCCACACGAACACCACCCAGTCCACAGTCTGCCACCGCGACGCCATCTGTGGGTCATCGATCAAACTAAAACCTGTCAAAGGGAGAGAGGCTAGAGTGATCGAATACGTATTGTTGTAGTCACGTATGTATTTTTATTATCTTTATTTTTTTTCTCGACCACTTAGGCCTGGGAAATTATTTGAAGGAACGGGAAGGGAGAGGAGAGTTTTTGATACTTTGTTTTGGAGGGATTATTTCGCAGGGGGGAGGGGGGGGAGAGGGGGAGGAGGGGGAGAAAATGTAGATAAAAATGTGAAAATTATATAAAGAAAATCGATTATTTTCTAATTTCACGAACAGCAACTTTCAAAAATTATCCAATTGTCAGATCAATATAGAAGTAAGGAATGATTATATTTTTCTCACTTTGTCGGTTTTATAAATAATATTTGATATATGACCATGTAATATAGATTATTTAAATATAGATGAATTTTCAAATGAATGAATGATAAAAACTATATAAGATTTCAGATATAAAAAATTATAAACATTTACATATATGTAGTATAAAAATGCATAAGGAATAATATATGATACATATAACATATGTAAAAAAAAATTATGAATGTATCTTGTGTATAATAAAGACAAATTTAATCAAAGTGACCGCGTGATATTGGGTTATGTAAACTTATTATTGAAGTTGGGGTTTCATTCAGCATGAAAGAATGATAAATAGAGACAAATAAGTATATGAACTTGATGCACAATTACTAATAGAAATTATTACATTGCTAAAAGTTATAAACAAAACTGTTCTTAAGGTGAATTTTTTGTTTCTTTCTCTCTCACTCTCTCTCTCTCTCTCTCTCTTTCTCGTTGACCATAAAATCGTTCTTGTAAAAGTTGTATGACATTATCATACGAAACAATTTCTTTCTTTCTTTTTTTGTGGGAGGTGAAAGGGGTAAAATAAAATATGGTGATTTTTTCAGCAATTGATATATTGATAGGGAAATATAGAATATCATATTGATAACAAATGATAATGATGAAGATGATGATAATGGTAATGATAATGACAATGATAGTAATTTTTGATGATAACAATAATTATAATAATCACGATATAAATAACAATAATGATCATACTGTTAATAATAGAAATGAAGATAATAAAAAACATGATGGTAAGTATGATAATGATAATAATCCTAATACAGATGATAATGATAAAAAATAATAGTATAATGAAATAGATAAAATAAGTGGAAAACGAAATGAAACAATAAGATGAAATACTTAGAAAATAAATATAGATAAAATATAAATAGACAAAATTTTTAGAAAAATCTAAATCAAAACAGAAAAAATACGTATCTAAGGAAACTAAATTCTAAACTGAAACAAGATGAACAAATAAAAAACAAAACAAAAAAAATCTTAAAAATAAAAAAACTGGGTAAAATTTTAGTACGAAAATAGGATAGAAATATGTACCTGCATTTCCCGCTAATAACAGGCCCATCATGAACAGGCTATGCGTCATGTACACCCACTACACCCACCCACGCCCTCGCATGACCTGAGGGGGGGGGGCGAGAGGGGAGGGGAGGGGAGAGAGAGGGAGTGGGGTGCGAATTAGAAGGGGGATGGTAGGATGGTGGGGGTGGGTGGGGAAGGGATAGAGAGGGAGGGGATGGGGGGGTGATCAGGAAGGGGACTGAGGTGGAGGAGGACAGAGGGGGTAGGGGGGGTATAGGGCAGCATATGGGGAGGATTTTTATTTCATTTATTCCTTTCTTTATCTTTAATCATTTATATATCTATTTATTTTACGAAAGAAAAAATAAAATCACATTTTGATGAATCAATTCATCAATTCATCAATTCCTTTACTCACTTACACATCAATGTATCATTTATCAACATCACAAATATATATAAAGACGTTTCTTCATTTCATAAAAAGAAATACGAAGAAAATTATAAATGTCTCGAAGGAACTTAGCACCGTGATCTTCTCCATTTGTGGGCGTGGCCTTGTGTTCAGACTCGAGCGCTGATTGGTGGAGAATTCGATGGACAAGTACTAGACAAAACAGATTGAAATGTGAGTAAAATAGATAAATAGATTTATAATGTATTTATTTATTGGTGTATAAATGTGAATAATGTGAATAAACGCGTGGGTAAAGAAGTGCGTAGAATAGATAAATTTATTATCAATAAATAGATAAATAACTGAATATCAAAAGTAAGTAGCTGAAATAGATGATAAATACACAAAGAGAAGAATTTTAAAGAATAATAATAAATAAAAAATAAAAAGAATCATGGAATGTATTACGTCAGTTGACTCTTTCTTTAAAAAAAAAATAAAATAAAATAAAAAAATAAAAAAAATAAAAAAAAGGTAATGTAAAAGAGAGGAATATATTTCCAAAAGAATTTAATTTCGTTTAAGCTGTTTTATTTGCAAAAGTAAATGGTCGGAAATGTGTCGGTTGTTGTTTATAAATATTAGAGCAAAGAGGGTGGAAGAAAGTGAGGAAAGGAGAGAGAGTGAAAGAGAGAGAGAGAGAGAGCGAAGAGCGATGGGATGAGAGAGAGGAGAGAGGAGAGGGAGAGAGCGCTGGAGAGTTGAAGATGAGAGAGAGAGAGAGAGAGAGAGAGAGAGAGTGTGAGAGGAGGGAGAGATAGATCGTTAGATAGATAGATAGAGAGGGGAGGAGGAGAGAGATAAATAGATAGATAGATAGATAGAGAGAGAGAGAGAAAAAAAAAGAACGATACTGCGACAGAGAGTGAGGGAGAACGAGAGAGGCCGATGAGAGAAATAGAAAGGAAGGGAAAAGGAGAAGAAAGAAGAGAAAAATGAGGAAGCGAGAGAAGAGACAACAGGTGAAGAAACGAACGACAAAACACAAACAACACAAACGAACACCGACACCCCCACGACGAAACCAAACCACACCACCCAAACAACGCACCACCGTAACCCCACCCCCGAGTTCACCCATCCCCCTCCCTACACCCTTCCTATCCCTTCCCTTCTCTTGTGCTCCCTCCCTCATCCCCCCTCCCCCTCCCCCTCCCTCCCTATCCCCTTCTCCTCCCCCCCTCCCTCCCTTATCCCCTCGCCTCTCCCTCCCTATCCCCTTCTCCTCCCCAACTCCCTCCCTTATCCCCTCCCCTCCCCCTCCCTATCCCCTCCCCCTCCCCCCTCCCTCCCTATCCACTTGAATAAAAAAAATAAGAAAATAGATAAAAAGAAGATTAAAAAAAAAAGACCTGTGATTTTCCCCGTGATATATTGTTCCCTGCAAGTCGTCCCTCCCCCCTTCCCCTTCCATCCCTCCCCCCCCCCCCACCCCTCCCCCCCCCCCCCCCCCCCCCCCCCCCCCCCCCCCCCCCCCCCCCCCCCCCTAAACAAGCACTCTGGCTTCTGACTTATGAACCCGACCCGGTGTAATTTAAG
>NW_028234441.1:17501611-17505085 GCF_977035675.1 Penaeus japonicus
TATATAGTATAATGATATATATATTATATATATTATAAGTTAATGAATATAAATACGATACAATGGTCATATAAAGTATATAGATATAAATATAATAGTATATGATAGTGATATATAAAATATATATTTGATTATGTATAAATATATATCTAGTATATAAATAGTATTATTAATATAAATTATATATATAGATATATATAATATATTGGTATATGTGTGAATATATATATATAGTATATATATATATCTATATATAAATATATATATAAATATATATATACATTATGTGTAAAATATATATATATATATGATATATATATTGTATATATATATATATATATATGTTATATAATATATTATTGTATATATAAAAATATATATGTTATAATATATTATATATATATAATCTATATATATATATATATTATATATATATATGTTCTATCTAATATGTATATATATATGATGTATATATATAAGATACTATATAAATATAATAATTATATATATATATATATATATATATATTTATATATATATATATTGTATATATATATATATATATAGTATATATAAATATATTAATATATATTGTCTATAAATATATATATATATATATAATATATATACATTATGTATATATATACATACATATATATATATATATATATATATATATATATAAAATATATATATACTAAAACTATATCAATCAATATATCAAGACTACCCCACACACGTACACCCCACACACACTACACCTCCCACCAAACCCCCAAATACCCACCCAACCTTCCCTAAAACCACATCTCCCGCCCGGCACCGGCAACTACCCCCCAGAAATCACCACAATGCATAACCACAACGCAACACACCGCCTCTCCCCCCCCCCCCCCCCCCCCTTTCCAGATAACCTCTCTTCCCACCTTATTTCCCCCTACCAGAAGCCTTAGCCAGACGCCGTCAATTGCACTGCATCACTGCAATTGAGCGGAAAGTCACTGTCATTCAGGTTATTTAAACAGCGAACTCAGGCTACGCTAAAGTAAACATGGCGGAGATGAGAGAAAATTGGCAAGTAATTTCAACCAATTTTCCCTCACACTTCGCGTCCAGATTAGTGTCAAAATGGGTTAGGTGTCCTTCCGGTGAAGCCCCTCCGTGTGACAGCTGTTGTTATCCGTAAACGCTCGCTTAAAGAAGGAGAGATACAAAAAAAAAAGAAAAAGATTTGTGGGACACGGAGGTTAACTTCACCGAGAGCGCGGCACAAAGTGGGTTATCTTCACCGCGGCTAAAGATAGAGATTACGATGACTAAATAACTTGATTATGAAATTCAATTCTTCTTCTTCTTGTAATGCAAGACATCTCGATCAAAGAGTTCATAAAGAATCATTTTGTTCTAGAATGAGAGGGTTAAGTCAGGACAGTAGACAAGCACACGCAAATATACACGTAATATATTGTGTTTTATTCATCATTATTTTCACATATACATATCAATATCATCATTTTCTTTGTTATTCTAAAACTATTATCCTTATCATTGCTACTACCATCATAACTATGATTATGACTATGATTACTATTATCATAATTATGAAAGACTTGTTGCAATTTAAAACTGTAGTGATAATGGTAGTGACTATGGTAGTAAAAGCAATGGTAGTTGATGGTAGTAGTACTAGTAATGATAGTAGGAATAGTATTATTAGATATATGATATCAGTAGTAATGAAATAGAGATTGTAATGATAGTGTTGATAATGATATAATAACTGATCATATTGATAGTAATTTAAGAGTGAGGACAATAATAATAGTGATAATTATGATAATTATAAATATAATGATAGTAATGATAACGATAACGATAATAACAATGATTATGATAATGATGGCAACAACAATGATAATGATAATAACAATGATATTCACAATCATAATAATGATAACAATAATGTTGATATATTAATGACTATATTAATGATAATGATAATAATGATGATGCTAACAATAATAATAACAATAATAATGATAATATCAATAATGATAGTCATAATAATAATAACAATAACAATAATAACAACAACAATGATAATAACGATAATGACAACAACAACTCAGTAACAACAACAATAACAATAACGATAATTACTATGACAACACCATTACCGATAAAAAAAAAACTGCAACTCAATGCTAAACAAAAGCGCATCGCATCACAAGCGTTATTACGATCCGATCCCCTTTTCGCCGCGAAAGAAGACAAACAAGAAGAAGAAAACGAAGAAGGAGAAGAAGAAGAAGAAGAAGAATAGGAGAATAAAACCGAATAAATCAAATAAATAAAAATGAAAAAATAGTAAATAAATAAATAAATATACATCTCTAAGCGGAAAGTAAAGATTAATTAATACGACCCACCGATCTCTATTGACTCCGCCATTACATAGGATTGGATCCTATCGAGAACTAGGGAAGCACAAGTTATGATTAGACTTAAGCAGGTTCGAAAACTATACGCGATCCCCCCCCCTCCCCCACCCCCCTCCTTACCCCCCCCCCATGGTGCTGTTAACTCCCCTGGGGTGAGAATCTATTTTGTATGGATATAGGCCTGTCAGTGTGTTATTACTGGTGATATGGGACGGGTGACGGGTGAACTGCGTGGCGGGGGCGGGGGGTGATGGGGGAGTGGGGGGTGCGAATGGGGGGTGACACTGGGGGTGGAGGCTGGGGGGTGGGGTGGGGGGGTTATGGAGGAGAGGGGGTTGTGGGGTGGGGGGGAGGTGGGGGTGGTTGTGGGGTGGGGGGGGTGTGGGGGATGGAGGGGGTGGTTGTGGGATTGGGGGGTTGTGGGGTGGTTGTGGGGTGGGGGGAGGTGGGGTGAAGGAGGGAGGAGGGGGTTGTTGTGGGGGTGGTTGTGGGGTGGGGGGGAGGGGGGGTGGTTGTGGGTTTGGGGGAGGTGTGGGGATGGAGGGGTTATGGGGGAGGTAGGGGTGGTTGTGGGGTTGGGGTGGGGTGAAGGAGGGGTTATGGGGGGTGGGGGATGTTGGGGAAGGAAGGGTTAATGAATGAGGTGGGGTGTTTGTGGGGTGGGGTGGGGGGGAGGGGAAGAAGAGGGTTATAAGGAAAGGGGGGGAGGGGTGGGGGATAAGGGGAAAGAAGGCGTGTCTACTGTATGGGTTGTGGGGGGAGGAGGGGGTGGGGGAAAGGGAGGTGTTTGTGGGATGAAGTCAAGCAGTGATAACTATAATTATAATGATAACATTAATAACAATAATAATAACATCAATGTTAATAATCATCATATAACACCTATTGCTACCACCGCTACTACCAGTGACGAAAATAATAATAATAAAAAAAAATGACAAAACAAACAAAAAGGCAAAGAAAACGGAACCCCCTCCCCACTTCACCCCAAACTCAAGAAATCCACACTCGTCCTCCTCATCTCTTACCTCCT
>NW_028234441.1:17512074-17521267 GCF_977035675.1 Penaeus japonicus
AGTGTATATAATTGGGCTTGTGTAAACCTGGGTCTGTGTTTGTGTGTTGAGAAATCGAAAGAAGGAAAGGAATAAGAAAAAAATAAGTTATAAACTCTTGATGAATTATAACAAGTTATTAACACATACTCCTCGATTATCGATAGAGTTGAGAAGGAAATAACTCGATAAAGGAATAGACAACTTCATAAAGAAATTGGTAAATGAAGGGTTAGACAGGTAGGCTTAATGAATAAATAAATAAATAACGAAAAAAAGGTAGATAAATAGTTATATAAGTAGAAAATAAATAACCCGATCAATAGAACAAGTAATTAAGTAAATATACACTACATGATAAAGTAAAATACCAAAGAAAAAGAATAAACAAATGACTAGCAACCAAAAGCGATTTCTTAGCCACTACCGCCATCTACCGTTAACCAAAGGAACACAGGAACGGAACCTATGCTTGAACAACGGGAACACGAAACAATAAGAAACCCTTTTACACTACGAGTTTCTGATCCGAAACAATGGACGACGATAAATTACAGACCCAGAGAGAGAGAGAAAAAAAAGAGAAAAGAAAAGACGATCGAGAAATAACAATAAAAGCTCTTAGATTCTCTTATTACCGATGCTTATCTGACGCCATGTTTAGAATCACGTACCCGTTTGTCTTTTGTTTTTGTTTTGCGGAACTTATGATTTATTTGCTTATGTTAATGGCTTGGGAGAAAGAGATAGTTTCGTTGTTGTTTTTGTTTTTGTTTTTTTCCATGGAGTTTTCTGAACTTTATTGCTGGTGAAAGTATAGATAGAGAAAGGGAATTTATTGTACTGTATGCTGATGTGTTATATGATTTAATAAATGATATAAATGCTATTCTATGACCACATGTAATGCAATTGTCTTTCTTTATTATCTTTGTTATCGTTATTGGTGTTGCTGTTGCATTTTTTTTTTTTTTACTTGAATCATTATTATCATCCTTATCACCATCATCCTTACCATTATCACCATCATTATTATCGTCATTGTTTTTGTTGCTATTAACATGGTTATCATCCGTAAAAGACATAAGGGTTGGTTTTCTTTGATATGTATTTATTTTTTTATCATTACTTTTTTGTGTATGTACGTGCGTGGGTGCGTGCGTCAGAGAACCATTTCGATAAGGAATCTACCATGTTCGGTGGTCGTCATAGTATCTAAATTCGAAGTGTTTTGTGTATGTATATATATATATATATATATATATATATATATATATATATATATATATATATATATGTGTGTGTGTGTGTGTGTGTGTGTGTGTGTGTGTGTGTGTGTGTGTGCACTGAACTTTGGGAAATCTTTTCGAAAGAGGGAGGGGGAGGATAGGAAAAAGGATATAGGGAGGGTAAGAGAAGGAGAAGGGGGGGGAGTGGAAGAGGGTGGGAGGTGGAGGGAGTTAAAAGTGTCTTTTATAAGGATGGAGTATTACTACTACAATTATTTATTTTAATCATTTTTGTTATCATTTTCACTGTTACCGATCTTTATATTGTCATTAATACTAATACCACCATTGTTTTCATGATTATTGTTATTAGCATAACCATAATCCGTGTCACTAATTATTTGATTAAAGCTTAAAAGTCTACGCGAAAACAACTCCACGTTTCACTGCTTCCTATCAAAATACCAGACATGTAATAGGGAATAAGAAGCCATCACTTATTTATCCAGATATAAATTCGCCCCTTCATTAACAATTTCACCAACTTATCTAAAACTTGATCAAATCTTCACTAATTAATTTCATATCAAGTGGACTCATCTATAGGTGAGATAAGTACAATACATTTATTTCAAAATTTGTACTTATAAGGTCATCGCTTAGGTTGAGTATTTTCTGTATTGCTTTGATATTTATTTTAACAATCATACAAAAATAGCAATAATGATAGTGATAATGATAATGGAGTTGATTTTCCTAACTATCGTTATCATTGTTATTATCATTTCTATCATTCTCATAAACGGAACAATTAAGAAAGCTGAATGAAAATATGCCAATGATAACGAAGATGATTATCAAGTGGTAATGATGGTAGTGATAACAATAATGAAAATCATATTAATCATAATCATAATGATGATAACAATAATGAAAAAATAATAATAACAATGATGAAACTAACAATGATAACAATATCTATACTATAACGTGATCATATCAATACCAATAATAAAAAGTATTAATGATGATAAAAATAGCAACAATAGTAATAGAAATAACAATAGCAACAATCATAATGATCATGATACAGAAATTATGATAACAACAATAACGATGCTATTGACATAAAAGAAATTATAACAGAATTATTTTTTCTCAATATTGAATGATATCAGATAAATAGTAATAGTGATAACAAACATTATGAAGATGATAACAGCCATATTAATAGTGATACTGCTATCATCTTAATTTTTTTTTCTTAGATGGCATAATCACAATCCGGAGATTATGAATTAGATAATAAGGTTTTGATACAGATTAACCTTTTTCTTCATTGAGCGTTCTATTATCATTGTTGTTATCATTATTATTCCTTTTATCATCACTATTATTATTCTTTTTAGCATTATTAGTAATATCGTTATCATCATTACCATTGTTAGTATCCTTGTTATTATCATCATCGCTATCATTATTATCATCGTTATCATCATCATCTCATCATCATTGTTCTTATCATTACTATCAGTACTATTATTATCATCATAATCATTACCATTCCAATCATTACTCTCATCATAATTGGTCTTAATATCATAATAATTACTCTCATTATCATCACCATCAAATGACAATAAGTGATGAATATATATTTTGAGTCTCAAGTGATTGTGTTTTGGATAACTACTTAATCGGGAGTTGAAGTCTCTTTCTTCGGGCGGAACCTGGCGGGAGTGGAGTTGGTGGTTGGGATGCTATGCTCTTATATCATGGGATCTATTTATCTATTTGTGTGTTTGTTTGTTTGTATGTTTGTTTGTTTTTCTCTCTTGTTTTTTTGTTTTTGTTTTTCTTTTGGTCGCGCTGTTTCTCTTTCGTTCTCTTTCTCTGGTTCTGTTTTTTGTTTTTGTTTTTTTTTTACTCTCTTTTTCTATTTTTTTTATCTGTCTGACCATTCACACGCACACGCACACACACACACACACACACACACACACACACACACACACACACACACACACACACACACACACACACACACACACACATCTCTCTCTGTCTTTCTCTTTCTCTCTCTCTCTCTCTCTCTCGTCTCTCTCTCTCTATACTATATATATATATATATATATATATATATATAGATATGAATTATATATATATATATGTTGATGTATGTATAATAACATATATACATATTTATAAATAGACATTCACACACACCACACACCACACACACACACACCCACACACCCATTATATATATATATATAGATATATATATATATATACTATATATTAAATAAAAAATATATATATACATTACATATGAACATATTTATAGGATACATATATATACACACATACATATATACATATCTAACTATAACATATATAATACATACACATACACACACACACGTAGACACACGCACACACATACAACATACACAAACAATATATATATATATATATATATATCTATATATATATATAGATTATATATATATATATTCATATATAATATATTATATATTATATATTATATATATATATAATATATATTATAGACATATATATACATATATATACATATATATACATATTTATACACATATACAATATAGATACATATATAACATTAATATATTATATATAAATATATATATGTATATATATTTATACATAATATACACTGATATATATATACACATGATTCATATATATATACATATAGCATATATATTTATACATATTATATAGAGATTATATATATATATATATAGATATTAATATATATACATATATATTACACACATATATATACATATATATGACATATATATATTTATATATATATTATATATTATATATATATATATATTATATCAGATATTATATACCAACATATACATATGCATATATATATATATAGATAGATAGGATAGATAGATTTAAAAAGGAAAAACAAATTTTTTAGAAAATTATAGAATATAGATTATATATATATATATATATATATATATATATATATAAATATATAAATATATGTATGGATATATATACACACACACACCATACGCACACACACACACACACACACACACACACACACACACACACACACATCACACACACACACACACGACACCATATTATATATATATAATATATATATAATATATATATATCAATTATTATATATATATTATATATCATATTACATATATATAAATACATTACATACATAAACATACATATATATATATATATGATATATATATATATATATATATAATATATATATATATATATATCATCTAAATTGTGTGTGTTGTTTGTGGTTTGAACATATGTACGTATCCACAGATGCCTTCGCGTGTCAGTGTCGCCCGTCTCACCTGCAAGTATCAACCAATCTCGCTCATTTAATCAAAGCCAATTAATATTCCGATAAGAGAGACACGATCTCCTCACCACTCAAGGATAAGATACATCGGTAAACTTATCCTTTACTTAAACTTCATCAAAGATAGTGAGTTTATAAGTGAGCTATAAATCACTTAAGTCTTTTATTCATCCTTAATTGGCGAAACGGAAATAAAACTGTTGAGTGGCATATAGATAATGAACGGAGGAAATTAGTCAGTATTATGTTTAATTATGAGGTTTGCCTTTTATTACGTGGCAGATTTTATGGCATCGGATGTGTGATATATGACGTCATAAAAAGATAAGGAAGAGAAGTCATATCTGTTTTTTTTTTTTCGTTTTTTCTTGTGATGAGTTTCGTT
The DNA here is from genome assembly GCF_977035675.1 of Penaeus japonicus. Lineage (NCBI taxonomy): Eukaryota > Metazoa > Arthropoda > Malacostraca > Decapoda > Penaeidae > Penaeus > Penaeus japonicus. Next base: position 17,517,080 of record NW_028234441.1, read on the forward strand.
TCTGTTTGTCTACTTCCTCTTCTGTTTCTTTGGTTTGTTGTTGTTGTTGTTGCTTGCTTTCTTTCTCTTACTTTTCTTAACTTCTTTTCTTATCATCATTATTGCTGTCTTTTTTTTTCGTTATTCATCAGCAGACTAATCACCGCTTATTATCATTATCATTGTTATCATTATTATCATTATTATTGTTATTGTTATTATCATCATCATCTTCATTGTTGTTATCATCATTATCAACACTATTACCATTCTTATCATTATCACTAACACTGTTATTGTTATCTTTAATATCATTATCATTTTTACCATCATTACCATTATTATAATGTTATCAGTAATATTACTATTATCATCATTATCATTATTATCATCATTGTAACCTTTATCAGTCTTATTGTTATTGTTATCTATATCATTATTATTCTTATTATCATTATTATTATTATCATTGTTGTTATCATTATCATTATTTATATTCTGTTATGATTATTATTATCATCAGCAAAGTTATTCTTATTCGTATTCTTATTCTTATTATCACTATCATTATTATTATTATTATTGTTGTTGTTGTTATTATCATTATTATCATTATTATTATTATTATTATGATTATAATGATAATAATAGTTATTATTATTATTATTAATATTATTATTATTATTATTATTATAATAATTATTATTATCATTTTCATTATCATAATAACAATAATGATAATAATGATTATTATTATGATGATAATAATCATCATCTTTCTTTATCTTTACTGTTATTATTACAGCTGTTATTACTTTTATCATTTTTATTATCATCATCATTATTAGCAGTATCATCATTATCATTTTTATCAAATATATAGTATATATATATATATATATATAGAGTATATATATATATATAGATATATATATATATATATATATTTGTATATATATAGAGATATAGATATATAAAATATATATATATATATATCTATATAATTTAGAGATATATATATTATACCATGATATATACATCATTATCACATAATTAATTATATATAGCATCACTACTATTATTATCATCATTAATCTATTAGCATTACTCGTATTGAGTTCAATCCTTTATCATTGGCAGCAGTGGCCTTGTCATTGGTATTAAGCCATTATGCTTTATTATGATTATCCTTATATCTTTATTTTCATGATCATTATTGGAACAGTACTATATTATCGTATCAATTATTATTACGCATTATTATCATCACATAATTATTAATATGTATCATTATTATCATCAGCATATATAACATGGTGATGATATCGGCCATTGCCATTATTAATCTTTTTCTTCCGCGGTTATCACCTATATTACATTGATTGTTACCCTTTGTTTTAGTTTATCATGGTTATTTGCTATTGCTATTACTGGAATCAACCAATTATCCATTATCTTTATTTTTATTTTGTTCATGGTTTAGTATTATCATCAAGTATTATTACTACACCTATATATTATGTATAATATATATATATATATATATTATATATATATATATATATATATAATATATATATATATGACCTAGCTATCTATCTATCCATATATATTTGATATATACATTTTTTTTTTTTTCCATAAGTAGCCAGATCGTGCAATAAAGAGATAGGAACAATATTGATCCTTCATATTCTAACTGTATAGTAGATTGATAATAATTTACGACCTAACAAACTATTTTAAAAAAAATTGAAAAAAAATATATACGGTGATGCTGGTAACGCAAATAAGATTACTAATGAGGAGTGCATGATACCACTAAGTCATCATCAGTGAGCAGTATTGCGACAATGATGACCCCAATATTCAGTAACAAACCATCATCAAATCATTATGTCTATCTTTACGAACCGATTCACTGATTAGATATACTCTGATTTTCACCGACTTTTCGTAATTGCATGGATTATGGCAATTGATATTCTGTCCAGGTTCCTTCCGCGTATGCCTTGCAATGCATAAACCAATTCTTGTTGCAAGAGGATAGGAGCATTTGCTACCAGGTGGCAGGTGTGCAACTGTTAGATAAGGAGAGAGAGAAAAAAAAGGAGAAAATATAGTGGTATAGCTTGCGGCAGACGTGTTTTTGGGGAGTTATCTACATCTTTCTTGTGTAGCTAAATGCGTTTTTCATTTGTCATTGATAAGATCCTTTCCTTCCCCCCCCCTCCTCCTCCCCATACCATCCCCCATCTGCCCCCCACCCCCCTTCCGCGGACCCTTTCCCCTTCCCCCTTCCTCACCTTTTTTATTTTCGTCTTTTCTTTCTGTCTCGTTTTTTTTTTTTTTTTTTAGTCTTTCTTTCCGTTTTCTACGTTTATTTTTGTCTATTTTTCCCGTTTTCTTTCTTCATTCAAGGTTTCGTTCCGTTTTCTTTCTTTTAGGGGTGTCATCTCTGTTTTTTTTTCTTTTTTCTTTTCTTCTATTTTCTTTGCCTTAAGTTTCTCTTCATTTCTATCTTTTCTTTTGTTTTAATCTTCGTCCGCATCTTACGTTTGTTTTGCCTTCCTCTTCTGTTCCTGTGTCCTAATTCTACGTCCTTCCATATCTTCTCTTCTCGTCACAATTTAAAAATGCATTCCTCCTTCTGCATTATTATGCTGGCACCTTAAAGTATCTCAGCTATGATCAGCGACTTATTCCCGGTGTTTTGTTTCTGACTTATTCAATTGTATCGATGTGACAGGGGATATCATGGGTTTTTTAAGTTTTGTATTGCGTTAGGTACGAGCTTAGTAACTGTGTTATTACGAAAGGATGGACCTGCGCTAGTGGGTTGAGAGCGTTCCCTGTATGTCTGTCTGGCGATTTTCTCCGACGCAGCTGTCCAGCTGTTGCTAAATTTTGTATTATTTATCTACATGGCGAGCTACATTCTACTAGTTCGTTCGCTCTCTTTCCTGTCCCTCTCTCTCTTTCCTCTCTCGCGCTCTCCTTCGCGCTCGTTCTGCTCTCTCTCCTCTTCTCATCTCCTTCCGGCTCTCTCTATCTCTCTCTACTCGCCTCACTCTCTTCTCTCTCTCTCACTCTCCCTCTCGCTCTCTCGCCTTCTCTCTCTTTCGCTCTTCCCCTCTCTCCTCTCCTCTCTTTTCGTCTCCTTCTCGGTTCTCGTTTCTCGTTCTCTTTTTTTTTCACTCTCGCTCTCTCCTCGCTCTCTCAGCTCTCTCTTTTCTTTCTCTTTCTCTTCGCTCTCTCGCCCTCCTTCTCCGCTCTTTTCTCTTTTTTTTCTCTCTCTTTCTCGCTCTCTCTCTCTCTCTCTCTCTCTCTCTCTCTCTCTCTCTCTCTCTCTCTCTCTCTCTCTCTCTCTCTCTCTCTCTCAATCTCTCTCTCTTCTCTCTCTTTCTCTCTCTCTCTTTCCCTCTCCCCCCCTCTCTCTCTCTCACTATCTGTCTATCTCTCTCTCCCTCTCACTCTCTCACTATCTATCTATCTCTCTCTCTCTTTCCCTCACCAAACGACTCACGACCACGTGTTAAAAACCGCCTCCTACATCATCGTTCAGGTATCGAAAAATTCTCATAAATCATCGTTTGAAAAAAAAAGTGTGAGGAGAGCTAACGTTGAGGGAGGGTGAATGGGGGGTAAGGAGTTGAGAAGAGGGTGAGGGGGATTTATAGGTGAATGGGGAGGGAAGAGGAGAGGGAGGGGAGAGCGCATTGTGAATAATATAATGGGGGAGGGGGAGAGAGAGTGAGTGAGAGAGAGAGAGAGGAGGGGAGAGGGGGGGGGGGGAGGAGGGGATGGGGGGGGTCAGAGGTAGATATTTAAAGAGAAGGATAGATATAGAGATAAATATTTATATATAGAAAGAGAGAGAGGGCGTGAGAGAACGATAGAGAGAGAGAAAGAGAGAAAGAGAAAGAGTGAGAGATAGATCAAGAGAGACAGAAAGAGAGAGAGAGCGAAAGAACGATAGAGAGAGAGAAAGAGGGATATAGAAAGAGGGAGAGATAGAGCAAGAGAGAGAGAAAGAGAAAGAGCCAGAGAGCCAGAGATCCAGAGAGCGAGAGAGCGAGTGAGCGAGAGAGCCAGAGAGCGGGAGAAAGAAAGAGAGAATAAGAGAACGAGAGAGAGAGCGAGAAAGAGAAAGATGAGTTACGACAGGAAGCAGAGAAGGGTGATGGGGCTTCATAAAGCAAGTTCTCG
>NW_028234441.1:17528867-17531367 GCF_977035675.1 Penaeus japonicus
TTTTCCTTTTTTTTCTCTCTCTCTCTTCTTCAAACCCTCGCTTCTTTGTTTCGGTCGCTGGGGGTGGGGTGGAGAGAGGGGTCTTGGTGGTGGGGTGGAGAGGGGGGGTCTGGGGGTGGGGTGGAGAGGGGGGGGGTCTGGGGAATGGGGAAGATTTTGGGGGGAGGGATTGGGGGTCTGGGGTCTGGGGGAGGTTCTGGGGAAGGTTCTGGGGGTCTGGGGAAGGTTCTAGCAGATCTGGGGAAGGTTCTAGGGTCTGGGGAGGTTCTAGCAGGTCTGGAAGGTCCTGAAGGGAATTTGGGAATTCTAGGGGAATTTAGGAAGGATCTGGTGGGTTCTGAGAGGAGGTTTTAGGGGTTATGTGGGTTCAAGGTGAGGTTCTGGGGGTTTGGGGGTTCTAAGGGAGGTTCTGGAAAGTTTAAGCGGGGTTCTGATGGATTCTAGAGGCTTATACCTATGAGGTTCTGGATTTCTTGGGATTTGGGGGAGTTCTGGGGAGTTGTTAATGGGTTCTATTGGTTCTAAGGGGTTCTTGTGGATTCTTGGGGGTTCTAGCGGTTCTTGGTGGGTTCTGTGGTTCTGTTTTTCTATTTTCTCTGTCTCTCTATGGGTGTTCTCTTTCTCTGTTTCACTGATTTCTCTCTCTCTCTCTCTCTCTCTCTCTCTCTCTCTCTCTCTCTCTCTCTCTCTCTCTCTCTCTCTCTCTCTCTCTCTCTCTCTCTCTCTCTCTCTCTCCCTCTCTCTCTCTCTCTCTCTCTCTCTCTCGCTCCCTCTCCCTCTTTCTCTCACTCTCACACTCTCCCTCTACCCCCTCTCCCTCTTTCTCTTACACTCTTTCTCTCTCTCTCCCCTTCCCCCCTCCCTCGCTCGCGCCATCACCCTCGCTCACTCTCTCCATTTCCTTCTCTATCTATCAATTTGTCAAGATGAAAAAGACGTTCCGGTGATGAAGACGCCACAGCCTCTCCTTGGGAGAGAATGGTCGTGTGGAAGGATTGAAAATTGTGTGTACGTGTGTGTGTGTGTGTGTGTGTGTAGGGGGGGAGGGGGGGAGGGGAGGGGGTGATGTGTGTGTGTGGGGGGGAGAGAGGTGATGTGATATATATGTATATGTATATGTATATGTATATATATATATATATATATATATATATATATATATATATATATATATATATATATACATATACATATATACATATACATACATATATACACATATTCACATATAAATTTATATATATATATATATATATATATATATATATATATATATATTTTATATATATGTGTGTTGGTGTGTGTGTGTGTGGTGTGTGTGTGTGGTGTGTGTGTTGTGTGGGATGTGTGGGGTTTTTGTGTGTGTGTGTGTGTCTGGTGGCGTGTGTGGGTGTTAGGGGGGAGGGGGGGGAGGGGGTGATGTGTGTGGGGGGAGGGCCGGAGATGAAGTTGATGATGTGATATATATGTATAATGTATATGTATATGAATATGTATTATATATAAATAAATATATATATATATATATATATATATACATATACATATATACATATACATACATATATACACATATTCACATACACATATATATATATATCCATATCTATATATCTATATATATATGGGATGTGTTGTGTGTGGTGTGAGGTGTGTGTGTTGTGTGTGTGTGTGTGTGTATGTGTGTGTGTGTGTGTGTGTGTGTGTGTCTGCGTGTGTGTGTGTGTGTGTGTGTGTGCGTTTATGTGTGTGTGTGTGTGTGTGTGTGTGTGTAGTTGTGTGTGCGTTTATTCATCTACTAATCTACCTACCTACTTTATTTATGTATGAATCTGCTTAATCCACATATCGACAGTAAACCCTATTTATCAAATTATTAAAAAAAAAAGGAGAAAGACACTAAAAAAAAAAAAACAAACAAATCAAAAGCCCAAAAAAACCGACACGAAAAACCAACCACCATCACCATCTCTGGCATTAATTCCAATCTGCTTTGTCTCCATTCATAATTATCTCCCAATATATCAAACCACCATTCACTCTTGCAATATCTACCATTATTTATCTATCTATCCATCTATTTATCTTTATTTCTGGTTATACTAATGGAGTAATTTATCCACATGTTCCCTTTCATTCATATTTCATCCACGTGGTAGGGTATGACATGGGGAGGTTTTTCGTATTAGGAGGTGATGTAGGAAGGGTCATTTATGGAGGCAAAGAGGTGTTTGAGGTTGTTGTGGAGGTTGGAAAGAGATGAATATGATGTTTGTTCGGATAGTTCTCGTTTATGTTGGGGGTTTTTATTTAAGTTGTTTGTAAAATGCTTGACTTTTGGATAGAAATAAGAGTTAAACAAGCATTTGTAGTACGTAGTAAATAAATGGTTTCTTAGTATTATAATGACATCTGGCAACTTAACGGTGTTGCCATAATTTGGTGCCATTCTTTAATATCAACATTTAATATCTTTTGTTTGTTTGTTTCTTTTGTTTGA
>NW_028234441.1:17536367-17540210 GCF_977035675.1 Penaeus japonicus
TGTGCTCTCGGCCGGAGGACAATAAAAAAGGAATAAAATGATGGTAAAGAGTTAATAAAGACGACATAAAATTCGTGGAAGGTGTATGATGATCGTTCTGTATGCACTCGGCGCTGCGCCCGCGGAACGAGGCTGCGCTGCACGCTCGCATGGCGCCTGCGCATGTGTGTATATATGTGTGTATATATGGTGTGTATGTGTGTGTGTATATATGTATATATATGTATATATATATATATATATATATATATATATATATATATATATATATATATATATATATATCCCTCTCATTCACCCCTCTCTATCTCCCCTTCCTTCTATATCTCCCCCCTCTCTCTCTCTCTGCTCTCTCCATCTCCTTCTCTCCTTCTCTCTCCCCTTTCTCTCCGCATCTCCCCTCATCTCTATCTCTCATCTCCCTCTCTTACCCTCCATTCTTCTTCCTCCTTCTCTTAACCTTCCCTTCTCTTAACCAATCTCCCTTCTCCCGTCCTTCTCCCTTCCTCTTCCTCTTTTTTTCCCCGCGCCCTTCCCTCTCCTTCTCAGACCCTACTAATCCCCCCTCTTTCCCCTCCTCGCCATCTTCCTCTCTCCTCATTTCGCCTCTCCATCTCCCTTCTCCCTTCCTCTCCTTCTTCATATCCCTCCCTATCCCCCCTCTTTCCCTCTCTCTCCATCTTCCTCTCCTCCTCTTATTCCTCTCCATCTCCCTTCTCCCTTCCTCTCCTTCTTCATATCCCTCCCTATCCCCCCTCTTTCCCTCTCTCTCCATCTTCCTCTCCTCCTCTTATTCCTCTCCATCTCCCGTCTCCCTTCCTCTCCTTCTTCATATCCCTCCCTATCCCCCCTCTTTCCCTCTCTCTCCATCTTCCTTCCCTCCTCTTATCCCTCTCCATCTCCCCTCTCTCTTCTTCTCCTCCCACTTATCCCACTTTATCTCCCCTCTTCCCCTCTCTCTCCCTCTTCCTTCCCTCCTCTTATCCCACTCCATCTCCCCTCTCTCCCTTCTTCTCTTTCCACTTATCCCACTTTATCTCCCCTCTTCCCCTCTCTCTCCCTCTTCCTTCCCTCCATCCCAGCTAATGACGAGATGTTTATCCCACAAAGCGATGCTCCCACACCAAGTCACGCTAATAATGCCATTGCCTTGCATCATGACAGAGCTTAATACACTATACACTATACCCTATACATATGTAGGGTCGTATTTTCAAGTCCGTTAGACGTACATGTGTGCGGGTGTATGTACGTGTTTGTGCTTTAGACGAGGGGTAAAGGAGGAGGAGGGGGGGGTGGAGGGAGGGGAGGGTAGGTGGGTTGCGGGGGAGGGGGTGAGGGGGGATGGGGAGGAGGAGGGGAGAAAGGGGAGGGGGGAGGTTGTAAGAGGAGGAGGGGAGGGAGGGGAGGGAGACAATGAGGGAGGGGGGGTAGAGGAGAAGGGAGACAAGATGGGAGGAGGAGGAGGAGGAGGGGGATAATGAGGAGGGGGAAGTGAGGAGGGGAAAGGAAGAGGAAGAGGGGAGGGAGGAGGAGGGGAATGGGGGGTGGGGGGCGAGGGAGGGAGCAAGAACGTCTGTGAAGATCCAGCAAAGACATTATGCAGGTCGCGAAGACGCCATCATACGTTAGTGTCCTAGTGTCACCATTTGTCTGCGGGAAGCGTTGTGCGAGGGGACGGGAGGGGGAGGAAGCCATGGAGGGGGGAAGGGAGGGGAGAGGGGAGACGGGGAAGAGAGGAGGAAGGGAAGGGGATATGGGAGAGGGGAGACGGGGAAGGGAAGGGGAGATATGAGAGGGGGAAGCCCTGGAGGGGGGAAGGGAAGGGGAGAGGGGAGACGGGGAAGGGAAGGGGAGATAGGAGAGGAGGAGGGGAGACGGGGAAGGGGAGGGGAGACGGGGAAGGGAAGGGGAGACGGGGAAGGGAAGGGGAGATGAGAGAGGGGAAGGGAGATAGGAGAGGGGAAGGGAGGGTATATGGGAGAAAGGGTGGAGGGAGATAGGAGAGGTGGACACGGGGAAGGGGGGAGCCTAGGAGAGGGGAAAGGAGGGGACGCAGGAGAGGGGGAGACGGAGAAGAGTAGGTGAGAGAGGAGAGATGGGGAGAGAGAAGAGAGAAGAGGGGAGATGTTAGAGGTGAAGGTGGGGTGGGGGAGGGGGGACTTTGTGGACGACCCATGATGGTTTTAGTGTGTGTGGAGGGGAGAGATGAGGAGGCGAAGGAAGTGAAGAGGGGAGAGAAATATGAAAGAGGGTGGAAGGGGAGAGAAGAGGGGAGGGGGTGAGAGAGAGAGAGAGAGAGAGAGAGAGAGAGAGAGAGAGAGAGAGAGAGAGAGAGAGAGAGAGAGAGAGAGAGAGAGAGAGAGAGATGAACGAATGATAGAAAAAAAATGATAATAAATACACACAGCAAAACCAAAAAAACGAAAAAGCAAACAAACAACAAACACAAAAACATCGAAACAATATAGATACAAAAAAGATTAAAAGAAAAAGAGGGATAATTAAAAGAAAGAACAAGAAGAAGAAGAAAAAAAAATAAAAAGGAAGATGAGGGGAAGAAAGACTCCTGACCGATGTTCCAAAAGGGAAGGGGAGGAGGGGGTGAAGAGGGGAAAGGAGGGGAAGAGTGGAAGGGAGGGGAAGGGGGAGAGGAGGGGAAGGGAAGAGAGGAGGGTAAAGGGATTGAAGAGTGGAAGGGAGGAGAAGGAGGAGAGGATGGGAAGGGAAGAGAGTGGAAGGGAGGAGAAGGAGGAGAGGAGGAGAAGGAGGAGAGGAGGGGAAGGGAAGAGAGGAAGGGATGGAGGAGAGGGGAAGGGAGGGAGTTGGCAAGCGTCCCCTCTTTGTGGATAAGTGAGCATTTTTTTTTTATGTTCGACCGAGTGTATAAATTTCCGCGGATTTAAAATCGACCGCGGATCGTGAGGCGCTGAATTATTAGCTGGTCTTATGTGGTCTTATGTGGTCTTATGTGGTTTTATGTGGTCTTGTGTGGTTTTATGTGGTCTTGTGTGGTTTTATGTGGTCTTGTGCGGTTGGATGCGGTTCCATACGATATTGTATGGTCTTATGTAATTTATGTGGTCTTATGTGGTTTTTATACGGTTTCATGTGGTATTGTATGGACTTATGTAGTTTTATGTGGTCTTATGTGGTTTTATGCGGTTCCATGTGGTATTGTATGGTCTTATGTAGTTTTAGGTGTTTTATGCGGTTCCATGTGGTATTGTATGGGCTTATGTAGTTTTAGGTGGTCTTATGTAGTTTTATGTGGTTCCATGTGGTATTGTATGGGCTTATGTAGTTTTATGTGGTCTTATGTAGTTTTATGTGGTTCCATGTGGTATTGTATGGGCTTATGTAGTTTTATGTGGTCTTGTGTGGTTTTATGTGGTTCCATGCGATACTGTATGGTCTTATGTAGTTTATGTGGTCTTATGTGGTCTTACGTGGGTTTGTGTAGTCTTATGAGGTTTTATGTAGTCTTATGTTGCATGGGGAGTTTTCTAGCGTGTTTTTTATGGTGTTATTGTTGCTGTTATTCTTATTATTGTTATTGTTCTTGTCATTGTTATTATTATAATTATCATTATCATAATTATCAGTGTTATCATTATCATCTTTATCATGATTATTGTTATCATCACTATTCTTATGATTATCTTATTGTTATCATCATCATTCTTATTGTTATTGATATTATTATAATTGTCATTATTATCCTTATTATCGTTATTATCATTACTACTATTATCATCATTGTTATTATAATAATTATTACTAATATCATTATTGTTATCATCACTATTATTTTCATCATTAGTGTTACTATCATCTTCAGCA
>NW_028234441.1:17540310-17546313 GCF_977035675.1 Penaeus japonicus
ACGATTATCAATCTAATCCTAATCCTTATCGCATTTATTATCGCTTTGTCCTCAGAGGATTCGGAAGGGGGTTAATAGGGTGAGAAAATAGGAGGGTAGAGAGGGAGTGAGGTGGAGAGAAGAGAGAGAGAGGGAGAAGAGAGAGAGGTTTGGAGAGAGAGAGCGAGGAAGGAGGAGAGAGAGAGGTGAAGAGGAGAGAGAGGACGGAGAGATGTGATGTAGAGAGGGAGGAGAGATGTAGAAGAGAATTAGAGAAAGAGGAGGGGAAGGCTGAGGAGGATGGAGAGAGGAAATTGCGAGGCCGAGAGAGATGAGAGCGAGAGAGACAGAGAGAGAGACGAGAGAGTAAGGGAGAGAGAGAGGAGAGACGAGAGAGAGTGAGTGAGAGAGAGAGACGAGACGACGAGAGAGATGAGAGGAGAGAATCGAACGAGTGTAACGAGATGAGAGGTAGAGGAGAGAGAAGAGAGAGAGAGAGACGAGAGATGAGATGATGGATGAGAAGGTGAAGGAGAGTAAGGAGTGAGAGAAGGAGGTAGAGATGGAGTAGTAGGAGTGGTAAGAGAAAGGGGAGGGGAGAGAGGTAGAGGAGAGAGAGAGAGATGAGAGAGGAAACGAGAGAGTGAGGAAGAGAGGAGAGAGAGAGAGAAGAGAGAGAGATGAGAGAAGAGGAGAGAGAGGAAAGTAGAGAGGAGAGTAGGAGAGAGAAAACGAGGAGTAAGAGGAAACAAGGAGAGGATTGGGAAGAAGAAAGAGAGAGAGAGGGAGAGAGAGAGAGATTTGGGAGTAGTTGTAGATGAGAGAATGAGAGAGAGTAAGGAGTAAGGGAGAGAGATGAGAGAGAGATAGTAGGAAGAGAGAGAGAGAGAGAGAGATGAAAACGGAGAGTGAGAGAGGGAGAGAGAGAGAAGAGAGAGAGAGGAGGAGAGAGATTAGACGAGGAGAGAGATAAAGAGGAGTAGATGAGAGAGGATGAGAGAGGAAGGAGAGAGATGAGAAAGATGAGAGGAGAGAGAGATGGAGGAGAGAGAGAGAGAGAGAGGAAGGGGAGAAACGGAAAGACGAGATGATGGAGAATGACGATGAGAGTAGAGAGCGAGAAGAGAGGTGGAGAGAAAGAGAGTGAGAGAGACGAGAGTTGTGAGAGAGTGAAAGAATGATGAAAGAGTGAAAAAGTAGAGAGAGAATATAAAATAAAAAATAGAGAAGAAAAGAGAAGTAGAGAGAGAGAGAGGGCCCGTATTTAGTTCCGTCGTAGCGTAGATAATGTTGATTAAATAATTCTCACTTTATGCCCGTTATTAAACACAATGGATATGAACAGCGAAATGCACAACATGAGGCCGACGAATAAATTTGAATTTGATTTTGGCTTCGTATCTTTTTTTGGCCGGGGGTGGGGGGGGAGGGGTGTAGGAGAGTTGGATTAGTACTTTTCTCTCTGTGATGTAAATATTTTAGTTTATTTCATTTGTCTTCTTATTCTTTTCCTTTTTTTTCTCCTTTATTCGTGTTTATTTCCACTATGTCATATTTCTTTAGCTTAAGTTTACTTTTCCTCTCCTTCTCTCTATTCTCCATCTCCTCCTCCTTCCCTCCTTCCCTTCTCCTCTTCCTCTCTCCTTCCATCCTCTCCTATCTTTTCCTCTCTTTTTTTCTCTTCTTCTCTCTCTCTACTCCCCTTTTGTCCATTTGTTTCATCCTTTTCTCTTTCTCTCATTTCCCCTCCTTCCTTACTCCGTCTTTTACTCCCCTTTTCCTATTCTTTTCCTCCATCATCTTTTCCTATTCTCTTTCTCTCCTACTATCCTCTCTTATCCCCTCTATTCCCTTCCCTATCCTTCTTTTCCTGCATTCCCCCTCCCCACCTCTTTCCTTCCTTTTCCCTCTCCCCCTCGCCTTCCCTCTCTCTACCCCCCATTTCCTTCCTTCTCCCTCTCCCCCTCTCCTTCCCTCTCCCTACCCCCCCTTTCCTTCCTCTCCCCCTCTCCTTCCCTCTCCCTACCCCCCTTTCCTTCCTTCTCCCTCTTCCCCCTCCTCTCCTTCCCTCTCCCTATTCCCCATTTCCTTCCGCCTCCTCTCTTTCCCTCCCCCCTTTCCCTCCTTCTCCCTACCCCCCCTCTCCTTCCCTCTCCCTACCCCCTCTTTCCTTCTTTCTCCCTCTCCCTAACACCTTCTCCCTTCACCTCCCCCCTTCCCTTCCTCCCACTCCCCCTCTTTAACCTCCCTTCCTCACCTCTTGGTGCTATCAAAAGACAACATTTACTCTAAAGTTTGTTTGTTATCCAAGGAAGAAAATCGTAATAAGAAACAATATGTTTTTTTTCCCCTTTTTCAAGTTTTCATTTCTATCTATTTAATTATTTGTTATTGTTTTTTACTTTTTCGCTTAAGCGTTATTCGGTTTTGAACGAGGGAATCGGGGCATATGTGTGTGTGTATGTGTGTGTGTGTGTGTGTGTGTGTGTGTGTGTGTGTGTGTGTATGTGTGTGTGTGTGTGTGTGTGTGTGTGTGTATGTGTGTGTGTGTGTGTGTGTGTGTGTGTGTGTTTGTGTGTGTGTGTGTGCATGTGTGTGTATTTGTGAATTGAGTGTATGTTTATGTATGTAAGTGTCACTATACATATATTTGTAAATGTGAGATTTATGTATGCGTTTGTTTAAGTGTGTTTCTGTGCAATTGCATAAACATGCGTACGTATTTCCCGCATGTTTGAGCGTAAGTAAGAAGGAAGGTGTTTGATTGTTTGCTTCTATTCGCCTAATCGTTTCCGGCAAAAGGTTGCAAGTGCAGGCTGCAACATTTCAACGGTCCGGGGTCGAGTCTGATCTGAGTATTAGTATGAGGGTTAAGCTTTGTCAGGCATACGATTAACAATGCCTGAAAAATTGTTTCACGGTGCCAGAGTAAAATATATCGTTGGTACGATCACCTTCCCAGATTGCACACTGTGGGTTTCTCTCGCGCCGGGTAGCGCTGCAGAGGACGAAGAAAGGATAGGAAAGAAGACGCTTTTTTTTTTTTCTCTCTCTTACTCACTCTCTATTGTTTTAACTCTCTCTCTCTCTCTCTCTCTCGCTCTCTCTCTCTCTCACTCAGTCTCTTTCTGTTTCTCTCTCTCTCTCTCTCTATCTCTTTCTGTCTCTCTGTCTCTCTCTCTCTCTTTCTTTTTATCTCTCTCTCTCTCACTCCTCCCTTCCTCATCTCTCTCCTCCTCTAATTACTCTCGCTCTCTCTCTTTCTTCTCTGCTGCATTCTCTACTCCTTTTTCCTGTTTATTTCTCTCTCGCACTCTCTGTTTCTCTCTCTCTCCTCTCCATCATCTCTCCTCTTCTCTCTTTCTTTACTTTTCCTCCTCACTCATCCTCTTTCTGTATCTCTCTCCTCTCATCTAGTCACTTTCTGCTGTCTCTCTCTCCCCTCTTTCTGTTATTTTTTTTCTCTCTCGCACTCTCTGTTTCTCTCTCTCTCTGTTTCTCTCTCTCTCTCTCTCTCTCTGTCTCTCTCTCTTTCTCTCTCTCACTCAGTCTCTTTCTATTCATCTCTCTCTCTCTCTCACTCAGTCTCTGTGATCTCTGTCTTTCTTTCCTCTCTTCCCCTCTCTGTCTGTCTGTCTATCTATCTGCCTATTTGTTACACTCTGTCTCTCTACCTATCTGGTTGACGCTCTCTCTCTCTCTCTTTCATTCTCTTTTTCTTTCTCTCAATTATTCTCATTTTCTCTCTCTTTCCCACTCTTTATTATCTTTTCGTTATCATTATTGTCATAAGTCCTACTGATAATTTTGCTGTTATTATCATTATCATCATTAACATCATCATTATTATTATTGTTATCATTGTTATTATCATTATCATCATATTGTTTCTGTTATCATTGTCATTATTAACATCATCATGATTATTATCATCATCATTATTATAGTGGTGCTATTATCATCATAATTAACAATATTATCACTATCAATGATATCGTATTGCATACAAGTAGGCCTACTCTAAAAAAAAAAGGAGAAGAAATAATTTGTCATCATTATCCTTTCTCTTAAAAATTATCAAATCATATATTCATTTCTGAATTATTTTTCATTTGCAACAGGGCGCCCTGACATATGGCCAAAATTCATTTACTTTGCAACATTTGAAATCCAATTAAACACGCCACATCATGCCTCTGATATGAAATTAATGATGACCAGTGAAAAAAAAAAAAAAAGATAGAGAAAAAAAAAAGTGAAAAAAAGTTTTTTTTTTTAAAGGGGGTAGAAGGGGGTGAGGATTCAGCAGAAGAGGGGGGGGGGCAGGGGGAGGGGGGGGGGGGGGGGTGGGGGGGGGGGGGTTGAGGGTGTGTTATGTGGAAGTCCCCACGATTGCGCTGCTCTTGATTAAATCATAGCATGATTGCCTAACCGAGAATATACAATTGTTTTGATGATTGGTAATATTAATTGAATAAAACCTTGAAAAACCTATTTTAAAAATTAAAAAATTAAATTCAAATTAATGGAAGATTTTTTTTTTTTTTTGGTTTAGTGATTCATCAAGAAAAGTAGGGGTTTTTGGTTGGCCGAGTTGGCAAACTAACCTAGAGGTTTAAGGGAGTAGATAGAGAGGGCCTTTTATTTATTTATTTATTTTTTTTTTTTTTTTTATTTATTTTTTTTTTTTTTTTTGTTTTTTTTTTTTTTTTTTTTTTTTTTTTTTTTTTTTTTTGGTTTGCTTTGGTTTTTTTTTTCTTTTTTTTTTTTTTTTTTTTTTTTTTTTTTTTTTTTTTTTTTTTTTTTTTTCTTTTTTTTTTTTTTTTTTGTTGTTTTTTTTTGTTTGTTTTTTTTTGTTTTTTTGTTTGCTTATTTTTTTTTTTTTTTTTTTATTCCCCACTCCAACAGATCAACGTTTCACAAACACCGACAACGACGCACGTCACACCAAACGCAGAACGGAACCACGCCATTTGAAATCATGGGGATAATTTCGGGATATAAGAGGGACAGGTGGTGCTCTTTATAAGGAAAGGTGCAGTTCGCTTCTTGTTTGCAAATAAAACTTGCAAAATTCTACCATGCGTGCAGTGTGTGTGTACAATGGAATTTAATCAAATCATAGCACTGCAGGCAGTTCGATCGAAATGGCATTGGTATTAAGGCTATAGGCAGATATATTTCTTTTTTTGTTGTTATTATTGTTGTTATTAGTATTGTTTATGTTGATGCAATTAGTATTATCTTCATTGTTAGCGTTAGCATTTAATCCTGTTTGGTTATCATTATTGTTAAGCTTATTGGTGCTTCATTAGATATTTAAAAATAATTTCCTTTCACCCTATTCCTACCGAGTACCCCCCCTCCCCCTCCTTCTTTCTTAATCCATCCCCTATCCTCCCTTTATCATCTCTCCCTACCTCCCCCCCTCATCCCCCACCTCGTTTCCCATCCTTGCCCTTTACCTTCCCCCTCCCCCTTCTTCCCCAGACCTCCCTTACCCATACCGTGTTCCCCCTCCCCCTCCTTTCTTCCTTCTCCTCCTCCTCTACCTCCTTTCATATCCCTTTTCATATTTCTCTACTTCTTCACTTCCCCCTCATTTCCCCTTCCTTCCCCCCTACCCCTCCACTGCTTTCCTCTCGTGACGTCTGTCTCCTTTCATCCTTTCCCTTCCTTCCCTCCTTCCCTTCTTCTTGTTACGACGCTCCCTCCTTGTCTTTCTTTCCTGTTCTCCTTACTTTCCCCCCAGCTTCCCATCTACAACCCTCCTTACCCTCCATCCCTCCCCCCTCACCCTCCTCCCCATTCTCCACCTCCCCCATTCGTTCTCCCCATCTCCCCCTCCCTCCCTCTCCATTCTCCCCCTCCCTTCTTCCCTCCCTCCCCATTTCCTCCTTCCCTCCCTCTCCATTCCCCCCCTCCCTCCCTCCCCATTCTCCCCCTCCCTCCCTCCCCCTCCCTCCCTATCATCATCATTAATACTGTTTTTATCATTATTGTTGCTTCTTCGTGTTACCAGCT
>NW_028234441.1:17546413-17553913 GCF_977035675.1 Penaeus japonicus
TTTCCCCTTTTCTTTTCAATACTTTCCTCTTTCTTTCCTCTTTATGCTTTATCTCTCTTCTCTTCCTTTCCTCTTGTTCTCTTCTCCTCCTTTTCCTTCCCGTCCCCCCTTTTCCCCTTTAACTTTTGATTGGCTTCTTTCTCTCATTTTACTCCTCCCTTTCTTTCTTTTGTCTATTCCCCTTTTTCCATTTTTATCCCTCCGTTCTCCTCTATTCCTGTTTCGTCTTTCTATTTCTTTCTCTATCCATCGCTTTCACTTCTTTTCTCCTTCTCACCTCTTCATCCCTTTCCCTTCTCTTCCTTCTCCATGCCATCTCCTTCTGACCTCCTTCCCACCTCCTCCCCTCTTTCTCTCCTCTCTCTTACCACCCTCTTACCTCCTTCTCACCTCCTCCACCTCACCTCTTCACTTTCTCACCTCCAACTCACCCCTTTCCCACCTCCTTTCCGCCTCCTCGCTGCCTTCCTACCTTCTCTTTCTCACCTCTTTCCCACCTCCTTCTTACCTACTTCTCCTCCTCCTTCCCACCTCCTCCCCATCTCCTCCTTCTTCTCCTTCCCACCTCCACCTCCTTCTCAACTCGGCCTCTTCCTTTTCCCCCTTCTTCTCCTTCTCACCTCCTCCTGTTCCTTCTCCTCTTTCCCACCTCCTTATCCTCATCCTCCCACCTCCTTCTTACTTACTTCCCACCTCCTACTCACCTCCCCTTCCTTCTCCTCCTTCTTCTCCTTCCCACCTCCACCTCCTTCTCACCTCGTCCTCTTCCTTCTCCCCCTTCTTCTCTTCTCTTTCCCACCACCTCCTCCTCCTCCTCACCTCCTTCCCACCTCCTCCTCACCTCCTTCCCACCTCCTCCTCACCTCCGCCTCACCTCCTCCTCACCTCCTTCCCACCTTCTCACCTCCTCCTCCTCACCTACCCTTCCTTCTCCTTCCCACCTCCACCTCCTCCGAGCGTCGCGTCCAATTAGCTCCTTCCCGGATCGCTCTTCCCGCTTCGACTTCCTTCATCAAATCCTGCAGGAGTTTCCCCGTCGATTTTCCGAAAAAGGACTTTCGTTCTTAGAGAAGGACATTGGCCTAGGAATGGGTGGCGGGAGGACGTGCGTTTGCGGCGGCAGGAACGGCTTGGAATGGGAACGGATGGCGAGGAGGCGCGGAGGTAAGGAATGTCTTGGAATGGGACGGTAGGATCGGTGCTTCGGGTGCGTGTTTGTGGTCGAGAGGGACGTTTCGGAACGGAATTTCCAGAGGTTGGGGGAGCAGCGGTTTAGGAATGTCTTGGAATGGGACGGTAGGAGTGGTGTTTGGGGTGTGTGTTTGTGGTCGAGAGGGACGTTTCGGAACGGAATTTCCAGAGTTGGAGGAACAGCGGTTTAGGAATGTCTTGGAATGGGACGGTAGGAGTGGTGTTTGGGGTGTGTGTTTGTGGTCGAGAGGGACGTTTCGGAACGGAATTTCCAGAGGTTGGGGGAGCAGCGGTTTTAGGAATGTCTTGGAATGGGACGGTAGGATCGGTGCTTCGGGTGTGTGTTTGTGGTCGAGAGGGACGTTTCGGAACGGAATAGAGGTTGGAGGAGCAGCGGTTTAGGAATGTCTTGGAATGGGACGGTAGGATCGGTGCTTCGGGTGTGTGTTTGTGGTCGAGAGGGACGTTTCGGAACGGAATAGAGGTTGGAGGAGCAGCGGTTTAGGAATGTCTTGGAATGGGACGGTAGGATCGGTGCTTCGGGTGTGTGTTTGTGGTCGAGAGGGACGTTTTGGAACGGAATTTCCAGAGGTTGGAGGAGCAGCGGTTTAGGAATTTCTTCTAGTGGGACGGTAGGATCGGTGCTTCGGGTGTGTGTTTGTGGTCGAGAGGGACGTTTCGGAACGGAATAGAGGTTGGAGGAGCAGCGGTTTAGGAATGTCTTGGAATGGGACGGTAGGATCGGTGCTTCGGGTGTGTGTTTGTGGTCGAGAGGGACGTTTCGGAACGGAATAGAGGTTGGAGGAGCAGCGGTTTAGGAATGTCTTGGAATGGGACGGTAGGATCGGTGCTTCGGGTGTGTGTTTGTGGTCGAGAGGGACGTTTCGGAACGGAATAGAGGTTGGAGGAGCAGCGGTTTAGGAATGTCTTGGAATGGGACGGTAGGATCGGTGCTTCGGGTGTGTGTTTGTGGTCGAGAGGGACGTTTCGGAACGGAATTTCCAGAGGTTGGGGGAGCAGCGGTTTTAGGAATGTCTTGGAATGGGACGGTAGGATCGGTGCTTCGGGTGTGTGTTTGTGGTCGAGAGGGACGTTTCGGAACGGAATAGAGGTTGGAGGAGCAGCGGTTTAGGAATGTCTTGGAATGGGACGGTAGGATCGGTGCTTCGGGTGTGTGTTTGTGGTCGAGAGGGACGTTTCGGAACGGAATAGAGGTTGGAGGAGCAGCGGTTTAGGAATGTCTTGGAATGGGACGGTAGGATCGGTGCTTCGGGTGTGTGTTTGTGGTCGAGAGGGACGTTTCGGAACGGAATAGAGGTTGGAGGAGCAGCGGTTTAGGAATGTCTTGGAATGGGACGGTAGGATCGGTGCTTCGGGTGTGTGTTTGTAGTCGAGACTGACGTTTCGGAATGGGACGACGGACGGCTACGAAGGGAAGGGATTTGAGGGATGTCTTGGAATTAGACGGAGGAACAGGGGAACAGTGGTTTAGGAACGTCTTGGAATGGGACGGTAGGATTGGTGTGTGGGTGGGTGGGTAGGTAGGGGGGGATGTAGTCGAAAGGTGTTAAGGAATGGGACTCCTGGAACGGCGTGGAGATGAGGGACGTGGAATGGGACGATAGAATGGTATAGGAATGTGTGTTTGTGGTTAAGGAACGTTTTGGAATGGAACGATAGAACGAAGAGAAAGAACGAAGGAACAGTAGTTGAAGAATATCGAAAGATTGTTTGTGAATAAAACGATAAGAAATTACAATAACTAAAGATAAATCGAAACAACACAAATAGCTAAAAATCCAAGCACAGCATCCCCGAATTATATAACTGAAAACAGAAATTAATCCCAAAATTTGCAATAGAATGCATCATTCCAGGATGCTTCTGAAAGAGAAGGAGAAGGGGAGGGGAGGCGAGGAGAAAGAGAAGTAGAGAAGAGAAGGAAAACAAAAATGACTGAAGGCATAAAATGTAGAAATACAAGGGAAAGAGGGATAGATAAAGAAATAGAGAGAGAGGGACAGACAGACTGGAGAAGAGAGAACGAGATAGAGAGAAATACAATAACAAATCAATAACACAGAAAGAAAGAAATCTAAAAGAAACACAGAGAAAGAAACTAGAAAAAAATAGTAACAAAATACACACACATTAAAAGAAGTGACACACACAAACTTAACCCCCCCCCCACTCCCCTTTTTCGTTCCAGGATGAGACGGAATCAAGGGGGAAAGGAAGGAATAGGAGGAATAGGAGATAATTCAGGGAGGAAGGAGAAGCTGCAGGTAATGGATTAGGAACGCCGGGAATTAGCGCAGACTGGGGGAGGGGCGAGGGGGAAGGGGGGGTGATAGGATAGTAAGTGAAAGGGGGAAAGGTGGGGGAGGGCATGGTATGTGTGAGGGGGATATGGGAGTCTTTCTCATTGTTTCTCTCTCTTATTCTCTATCATTCTCTTTCTCTCTTTCTCTTTTTTCTCTTCCTCTTCCGCCGACCACACTTCAGCGCTTCTTCAGAGGGGAGGTTCAGGGGAAATCCGAGTTCGAAGTCTGGTTTATCCTCGTTTTCTTTAACTCAGGGTCGTATTGTGGAGAAGTTGTAGGGGATGGGGGGAGGGGGGAGAGGTAGTCGTGGGGAATGGGGGAGGGGGGGAGGGGGTAGGTAGGAGGAAAGGTAGGTTGGGAGGGGGGAAGGGAGGGATGGGGATATAGGTAGAGGAAGGAGGATGTGGGTGGGGAAAAGAAGGAAGGGAATGGATATAAGAGAGAGAGAGAGGGAGAGAGAGAGCGATAAAGAGATACAGAGAGAAATCGAAATCTGCAGAAGAGCGAACGAGACAGAAAGAGAGAGAGAGAGAGAGAGAGAGAGAGAGAGAGAGAACGAAAGAGAAAGAAAGAAAGAAAGGGAGAGAGAGAGAGATAAAGAAAGAGAGAGAGAGAGAGAGAGAGAGAAAGAAAGAAAAAGAGAAAGAAAAAGAGAGAGAGAGAGATCCAAATCCCAACCAAAACAGCCGCGTCCGACGGCCCTCTATGTACACTAACCTGGCGTCGCAGTTTTGTTTGGTGGCTTTCACGCTCTGTCCCGCCACGACGTCGGAGGATCTTGACAAGTTAATTTGGAGGCGCTGAGGACTCCTTCGGGGACGGGCGGGGGAGGAGGGAGGGGGAGGGAAGGAGGTGGGAGTGGGGGAGGGAGAGGGAGGGATGGGGAAAAGGGAGGAGGCGCTGAGGACTCCTTCGGGGACGGGCGGGGGAGGGAGGGGAAGAGGGAAGGGGGGTGGGAGTGGGGGGGATATGAGGAGGGAGAGGGAATGGGGGAGGGAGAGGAAAGGGGGGTGGGAGTGGGGGAGGGGGAGAGGGTGAGGGAGGAGGGGCTGGGGAATGGGTGAAGGGCGGAGGAGGGTGGGGGAGGAGGGGAGAGGGGAGGGAGAGGTTGAAGGGTGGAGGGTGAGGGAGGAGGAGGTGAAGGGAGAGGATTGAGGAGGAGAGAGGGGAGAGGGAAGTGGAAGAGGAGGAACTGGGGGGATGGGTGAAGGGTGGGGGAGCGGTGGGGAGAGAGGTTGAAAGGTGGAGGGTGAGGGAGGAGGAGAGAGGGGAGAGGGAGAGTAAAGGAGGGGCATATGGTTAAGGGTGGGGGTGGAGGGAGGAGGAAGGGAGAGGGAGTGATGGTAGAGGGTGGAGGAGGGCGGAGAGGGTGGAAGAAGTGGAAGAGAGGAGCTGAAGGGAAGAGGGAGAGGGTGGTTGAGAAAGATAAATAGAAAGAAAATACAAGATAAAAGGAGTAGAAGGAGAAGGAAAAACAGAGAGAGAAGGAGATAAAAGAGAAGTAGAAGAAGGAGAAGGAGGAAAAGATGAAGAAGAAGGAGGAGGAAGAGGAAGAAGAAGGAGAAGGAGGAAGAGAGGAAGAAGAAGGAGGAAGAGGAAGAGAGGAAGAAGTAGGAGGAAGAGGAAGAAGGAGAAGGAGGAAGAGAGGAAGAAGAAGGAGGAAGAGGAAGAAGGAGAAGGAGGAAGAGAGGAAGAAGAAGGAGGAAGAGAGGAAGAAGAAGAAGAAGAAGGAGAAAGAGGAAGAGAAGTAGAAGAAGGAGAAAGAGAAAGAGAGGAGGAAGAGGAAGAGAGGAAGAAGAAGGAGGAAGAGAGGAAGAGAAGAAGAAGAAGGAGGAAGAGGAAGAGAGGAAGAGGAAGAGAGGAAGAAGAAGGAGGAAGAGGAAGAGAGGAAGAAGAAGGAGGAAGAGGAAGAGAGGAAGAAGAAGGAGAAAGAGGAAGAGAAGTAGAAGAAGGAGAAAGAGGAAGAGAGGAAGAAGAAGGAGAAGGAAAAAGAGAGGAAGAAGGAGAAGGAGGAAGAAGAAGGAGAAGGAAAAAGAGAGGAAGAAGGAGAAGGAGGAAGAAGAAGGAGAAGGAGGAAGAAGAAGGAGGAAGAAAGGACGAAGAAGAAGGAGAAAGAGAGAAAGACGAAGGATGAAGAGGAAGAGGAAGAAGAAGGAGGAAGAGGAAGAGAGAGTCAGTCCGCTTGGGCGCCAGAGGACCCCTGAGTGATGGACGGCGATCGTGTGAATTTGTCTGAGACGAGATGAGGATGCGTTTCTCATTAGTGGGCGTGCGTGCGTGCGTGTGTATGTTTGTGTGTGTATGTGTCGATGGGTGTGTGTGTGTATGAGTGAGTGAGTGAGTGAGTGTGTGTGTGTGTGTGTGTGTCGATGGGTGTGTGTGTGTGTGAGTGAGTGAGTGAGTGAGTGAGTGTGTGTGTTTGTGTGGGTTAGTGACGGTGAGGGGCGTATGTGTTAACAATATGTATTTGCATTTGCTTAAATGTTTGTATACGTGGTTGTGAGTGCTTCATTGTATGTGTGTGTGTGTGTCTACGCGTGTGTGTTTGTATACATATATTGAATGTATGTGTGTTTTGTATTCGCATTTTCTGTTTTGCTCAACAGATCATCAAACATTCCGTCATTTCTTGCAGATTCTACACAGCAACACAAATCACGTTTCATCAGCTGTTCGATATTGAAATGATTATCAAAATAGTAGTAATAGTAATGGTATTAATAGTAGCAGCAGTAGTAGTAAGGGTGGTAGTAACTGGAATAGTGATAGTAGTAGCAGTAGTGCAAATATTGCTACTACTATTGATAATGATAATAATCATGATCATGATAGTGGCAATGATAATGATAATAATGGTCATGGTAATGATAAAAATAACAATAACAATGATAATGATAAAAATGTTGATAGTGATGAAGATGATAATGATAGGAATACGAATAATAAGAATGATAATAACAGTAATGATAAAATAATAATGAATTTATATCGACGAAAAGCAAACATAAAATATCGATTAACAAAAGAAAAAAAAAGATAACTAAATGTCAAAGAATAAAAAGGAAATATTTAAAAAAAAAGCTATAAGAAGTAAAAAAAATAAATAAGTCGATAAATAGATAGAAAAAAATAGACATAAAAAAGACAAACAATCTTTAAAAAAAAAGAAAAAAAAATCAACCAAAGAACAAAAAAACAAAAAAAAAAAAAAAAAAAAAAAAAAAAAAAAAACCCAAAACTGAGAAAGCCGAAGTTAAACTATTTGCCTCGGCGGCCGAATCTAGAAGCGAGATTGAAGGCCGTAAAATCCCCACCTAACGGAATTCCTTCCCTTGTCAAGTGGCTCTAACCAACCCCGTTTGATGACCACTTCCTTTCAAACTCTTTCCTCTTTCTTGGAACTTCTTGGCGACGCGCAAAGAGGCTAGACAAGACAAGGCGAGGAGTCTCCCTCTCCTTTCTATACCCGAACGACCGAGAGAGACCGAAAAGCCCGACCGGACCCGACAAACATCCCGACAACCCGACCGAATTCATGCCACTTCTGGAGGGAAGAAGAGAAAAAAGTTTTCGAAGTGAGGTGTTTCGGAGGTCGCCATCGGCAGGGCGGTGGCTCTTGGCTTAATTTAATATCTCAATCAAGTCTTAATTTAAACCCCCCTTTTTTTTCTCTCTCTCTGTTCTTTGTCTCCTCCTTCATCCCCCTTTCCCCCCCTTTCCTCCCGACCTCCCTCACTCTCATTCTTCTCCTGCTTCTTCTCCTTCTCTCCCCTTGTTCTCCTTCTCCCCCTCGTCTTCCCCCCTTTTTTCCCCTCACCTCCGCCTTTTTTCCCTCAACCTCCTCTCTTCCCTTCCCCCTTTCCCTTCTTTCCCAACCTCTTTCTTGCGTATCTATCTCCCCTTTCTCTCTTACCCCCTCCCTTTTTGACCCACTCTCCTTCTCTCTCTTTCTATCCCCCCTCCCCTACCTTCTTCTCCCCCTTTC
>NW_028234441.1:17571413-17578913 GCF_977035675.1 Penaeus japonicus
ATAAAAAAATCAACATTTATATTCACTATATTTTTGTTATGATTTTCTTCTGTCACACTATATGAGGTAAACAAGAGAAGAAGTGCATTAATTGCATGTTGTGTTTATGTTCATTTTTCTAAGGGGGGGGGGGCTATAACATTTATCATAAGGTCAGTCAAAGTGACTCGTGAACCAATATAAATTTTGTAAAGCGGGTCCTCTACAAAAATAAAGGTTTGATTAATTAAATCAGCTTTGATTATTATGAAGATATGCAAAACAGATGTGTGAGGAGAGGGACTGAGAGATAATGATAATAATGAAAACAATAACAGTAACAACCATGATAACAATAATGATGATAATAATGGCAATAATAACAACAATAATGATGATAATAAAAACCACTACATTGATAATAATGATAATATTAAAATTGATGATGATAATAATGATAAAGATTATGATAATAATAATCATAAAAATAATATAAAATAATGATAATAATCATAGTAATGAAACTAGTAATACAAAATATCCACCCTTGCAATATGACTTAATCCTTCCCCCTCTTGCACCCCCCCTAACCCCTACCTCCACCTATCCACCCCGCCACCCACACCTACCCTCCCCCCCCTTCCCTCCCCCCCCTTCCCTCCATAACCCCACGCCCCTCCCCCACTGACCTCTCTCTCTCTCTCTCTCTCTCTCTCTCTCTCTCTCTCTCTCTCTCTCTCTCTTTCTCTCTCCCCCTTTCTCTCTCTCTCACTCTCTTTATCTCTCTCTCTCTTTCTCTACCTCTCTTCCTCTCTCTCTCTATCTCTCTCTCTCTCTCTCTCTCTCTCTCTCTCTCTTCTCTCTCTCTCTCCCTTTATCTCTCTCTCTCACTCCCTTTATCTCTCTCTCTCTATCTATCTATCTCTCTGTCTATCTATCTCTCTCCCTCTCTCTATCTCTATCTCTATCTCTCTCTCTCTCTCTCTCTCACTCCCTTTATCTCTCTCTCTCTCTCTCTCTCTCTCTCTCTCTCTCTCTCTCTCTCTCTCTCTCTCTCTCTCTCTCTCTCTCTCTCTCTCTCTCTCTCTCTCTCTCTCTCTCTCTCTCTCTCTCACTCTCTCTCACTCCCTTTATCTCTTTCTCTCTCTCTATCTATCCCCCCCCCTCTCTCTCTCTCGTGACAAACTTTAAGTCATTTACCTGGTGTCGGGAAACTTTAAATTACCATTAGAAGATGAGGTCATTAATATTGCACGCGGACGATTGCAAATGATCTCCCTTGACACAGACATCGGGGTCAAATCTGGCAGAAAATTTAGAGAGATTGATTCAACTTTTGGACAGCATGATAAAGGAGGCTGCGGTCTGGATGGATGAAATAGATTCGGTAGCGTGCTTGTATGTGCATTCAGGCACGCACGCATATGCACACACACACATACATACATACGCACACACATAAACACACACTCACACGCACGCACACGCATGCACACACATATGATGATAATGATGAAGATAGTAATGATAATGAAGATAATGATAACAATAGCAATAGGGATATTGATAATAATAATGATCGGGATAATTTTAATAACAATGATGATAATGATAACAGTAATAACGGGAATGATAATGATAAGGATGACAGTGGTAATAACAAGGATGACAATTATAACGATAATTATAATAATCATATTAATGATAATAATAATAATAATAAGTAATAGCCAGAATGATCATAGTAACTATAGCAATAACGATAATGATAATGATGATAATAAAAATCGTGACGATGATAATTTCAATAATGACCGTAATTACGATAGTAATGATAATAACGAATATAGATTCAGTCACAACCATGAACCAAATGACATGACGATAAACCAAATCAAAGCAATATTGCAAATGATTAAAATTTATTGCACTGATAAGAGCAATAACAATGAGTGCAATCATCACAAAGCACATCATTAACTGATAAGTAATCGTGATGAAAAAGTGATGAGTGATAGATTAAAGCGATATTCAGCTAATCAGATTGTGATTAAAATCGTCTTTAGTTTATTTATATAGACGCTGATGTGTGTGGCGGGGGGGGGGGGGGAGAGGTGGAGGTGGAGGTGGAAGGAGGAATAGAAGAGGGAGGTGGTGGTGGGGGGAGGGGGGATAGGTGGTGGGGTGGAAGGAGGGGGGAAGGGGGGTGAAGGGGAGTGGGGGAGGTGGAAGGGGGAAGGGAGAAGGAGATGTGAAGGGGGAAGGGAGAAGGAGATGTGAAGGGGGAAGGAGAAAGAGATGTGAAGGGGGAAGGAGGAAGGAAAGGTGGAGGGAGGATAAAGTGGGGTTAGGGAGGTGGGAGTAGGAAGGGAGAGGAAGAAGGGGAGGGGGCAAGAGGAGGGAAGGGAAGAGGGAAAAGTGGAGAGGGAGGGAAAATGAAAGGGGGGGGGGAGACGTGGGAGGAGGAGGGGGTGATGGAACGAGGAGAAAGAGGTGGAAAGGGAGAGAGAGAGAGAGAGAGAGAGAGAGAGAGAGAGAGAGAGAGAGAGAGAGAGAGAGAGAGAGAGAGAGAGAGAGAGAGAGAGAGAGAGAGAGAAGAAGAAGGGGAAGAGAAGGAGGAATAAGACAAGGAGAAAGACAAAAAGGAAGAGGGAGAGGTGGAAGGTGCCGGAGGAGGGTGAGGGGGAAGGGAGGAGGGGGGTAGTTGGGTGTAATTAGTTTTTGTTTGTTTTTGTACAGTGCAAAAGGGGGGATGAGGGGGGAGTATAAGAGGGAGGGGGATGGGGGGGAGAATGATCTATCTTATCATCCTGTTGTTATCATTATTATCATTGTTGTTGATGATAGTGTTATAATTTTTTGTTATTGTTATTGTCATCATTATTACTGCCGTTGTTGTTTTGTTATCATTGTTATCATTGTTATGATTATTATCATTATTGTTATCATTGTTTATTTCCGTTGATATTGTTGTTTTATCATTAATAATATCATTATCACCATTAACATTATCAGTATCATTGTTATTCTTATTACCATACTCATTATTGGTATTATCATCATTATTAGTATTATTGTTAGCTATCATGTTTATATATATATAGATAGATAGATAGATAGATAGATAGACAGATAGATAGATAGATATACATACATATATATACATATATATAAATGTATATATACAAACATATATATATACATATATATATATATATATATATATATATATATATATATACATATATATACAAACATAAATCAGTCCCAGTCATAATGGAACTTTACAGTAGAACCATAATTAAATTTCGACAGTGTAATTGTATTAAGCCAAGCCATTAGCGTATCATTTGCATATAAGAGACAGTTTGCGAGTAAATCACGCCTTCGTAGTAGCCATTAGAGCGAATTGCACTAATAAATAATGACAAAGTGTGCCCTGACATTGCATGCTTTGTTATAATTGGTGGTAAACAAACGTATAGTCATGGCACAGGTTGGTAAGTGTGTTTGTGTGTCTAGTGTGTGTTTGTTTATGTGTGTTTGTTTATGTGTGTGTGTGTGTGGGGGGGGGGGGGTTCTGTGTGTTTAGTGTGCGTTTGTGTGTTGTTGTTTTTTGGGGGTGGAAGGGATAGAGGGTTGTGTTTGTTTGTGTTTGTTGTGAGTTTGGCGTGGGTTTGTGTGTGTTTGGCGTGAAGGGTGGGGGGAGGGGGGGGGAGGTGTGTGTGTGTGTTTGTGTGTGCTTGTGTGTGTGTGTGTGTGTGTTGATAGGTGTGTGGTCTTATGTATGTGTGTTTTTGCAAGTTTGGGATCTTGTATTTGTGTGTTTTTATAGGTGTTTAATCTTGTGTGTGTTTTATTCTAATTTTGGGATATTTTGCGTGTGTGTATGCATGTACGTGTGTGCATGTTTCTGCGTGTGTATCCTTACACGTACTCACATGTATTCAAAAACATATAAACTCACAACGAAAACAACTACAGCCAAACAAATAAACAATAAACGCATCCCAAAACAACAACAAAAACAAAACAAAAATAAAGATAAAAGCAAAAAAGGCGAGAAAAACAAGGTAGTTAGTGAGAATAATCGGATAATAATTTCCTTAATTATCAGTTCTGTGAATATTCAGATATCCTTTTTTCCCCTAATTGTTCAAGGAAAAATATTCTTGTTTTGAATTTGTTTCGTTTTGAGTTTTGTTTGTTTAGGTGCTCGATTTTTTTTTTTTTTTCTTCTTCTTCTTCTTCTTCTTCTTCTTCTTTTTCTTCTACAACGAGTTATTGCTTCTGTAAATAGATATGTATATGTGTACACACACACACAGACACACAAACAAATACAGACATACAAAAAAAAAAAAAATCACCCACATACACACACACAAACAAACAAACACATTCACACAAACAAACACACACACATTCACACAGAAACACATGTGTGTGTGTGCGTCTATATGTGCTTTCATTTTCTTTCAAGTAAACACTGTCCAAATTGACCAAAATCACCCCAATGGCCTGTCATTACCCGAGACCCAAAGGTAATAAAATCACTTTTCTGTCACATACGAAAACAAAATTGACGAAATTAATTACATTTTTTTTTTTTTTTTATAAGTAACAAGAATTCCACCCTTGCAATTTAACCTCATTTGAATAATTACACCTCCTTTAAATTCACCCTATTACTTCGTACGCCAGTTAATCACTCCAAATACACTCATTACCAAGAAATAATTTCGAAATAATTAACATACAGCTGATCTCCAACTTCATAGCCATTCATAAGTAAGCTATCATCTTCAATCGTCATTTTATCACGATTTTCATCAGTGTAAATCGCCGCGATCGCTCCTCCGACGCTAAAAAGGACCTTGTTGCAATTATGTAATTTCAATCAAGTTAATTACTTTTGCCGTCTGCCATTCATTGCAGCGGTTTGAGAAGAGTTATGAGAGCTGGAGTGGGACCTTGTCGTTGTGGTATGTCAGATAGCGGTCGGTCGGTCGGTCGGCCGGTCCTCTGTCGAATTTGTGTCGGTTTTCTTTCGTTCTCTCGCTCTCTATCTATGTATATATCTATATATTTATCTATCTATCACTGTCTCTCTCTCTATTTCAATTTCTCTCTCTCTCGCTCGCTTGCTCGCTCACTCGCTCTCTGTCTCTCATTCTCTCGTTGTTTCTCTCTCTCTCTCTCTCTCTCTCTCTCTCTCTCTCTCTCTCTCTCTCTCTCCCTCTCCTCCTCTCTCTCAATGACTCTTTCTTTTACCCCCCCCCTCTCTCTCTCTCTCTCTCTCTCTCTCTCTCTCTCTCTCTCTCTCTCTCTCTCTCTCTCTCTCTCTCTCCCTCCCCCCCTCCCCATCCCTTCCCTCCCTCCCTCCCCTCCCTTCCCCTCCCTCCCTTCCCTTCCTCCCCTCCCTTCCCCTCCCTTCCCCTCCCTCCCTTCCCTCCCTCTTTTCCCTCCCTCCCTCCCTTCTCCCTCCCTCTTGATTAATCTACCTGCCAATCAGACTCCCTCCCTTTTACTAGGCAGATTTTCCCCCTCGAAGTCAGACACCATACGGAGACCCATTCGTTCGCTTGATGGTGAACACATGTCACCATAGCGACCAAAACGGCAGTTATGGGGGTATTTCTGCACTGTATCTTCCTATGTTGGGTGTTCATGTTGTGACTTATCGTTGGTGGTATGTTGTTTTCATGTTGTTTTCGTATCATACCACGAAAGGCAAATTTATACGAAAAGAATATGAACAAATTTATGATAATGATGATGATGATGATGGTAATGATAATAGTGATAAGAGTATTAATGATAATGATAGTGAGGATAATGCTATCAGTAACAATGATATGATTTAGATAATGATAGATATAATGATGATAATGATAATGATGATAATACTAATGATGATAATAATCATTACAATACTAATAATAATGATAATAATCATAACAATAATACTGATAATCATAATCATAATAACCATAATGATGATAATGACATTGATGATGATAATGATAGCAATTACCATCATAATAAAAATCAGAACCATGATAATATAAACTATGCTGATAATACGCTATGCATCAAATATAAGTTGTATGTCAGTAAATGCATATGAACCCTATGACATACTTTTCAATATCATTAACACAATACAACTTAGGACTTAACCATACGAACCATATTTCCCAAGCACCATACCAACCACTATCCAAATGCTATCGTTTTAACCACGCCATCACCACCATACCAACGCACCATCGATACCATGTAAATGATGCACTATATACACAAGCATTATTATCTATACTGACACCATACTATCACCGCTTCTTCCTCTTATCACACATGCACTGCTAATGGACCACGTACCGTCATTCACTATAACACTATATTCACTATATTCGACAAAAGCCCTCATCTCCACTCTCCTTTCCCCTCCTTTCACTGTCCCCTAAAACACTATCGTTCACCATACCACACCATTCATATAACCCCCCACCCTCTCCCCCTACTTCTCCCACTCCCCCCACCCCTCCCCCTTACTTTCTACTTGTCCTTCCCCTCCCCCACCTTCCCCCCTTCCCTCTTTCTCCCTCATCCTCACTCTATACTTCCCCACCTCCCCCTCACTTCACCCTCCCTCCCTCCCTCCCTCTTGACCTCCCTCCTTCCCTCCTCCCCTCCCTCCCTCCTTCTCTTCCTACCTCCCTCCTTCCCTCCCTCCCTTCCTTCCTTGCCCCATACCCTTTCTTCCCTTCCCCTAACAAACCACTATCCTCACTATACATCTATCTCCTCCCTTCCTCCTTCCCTTTCCCTCTTCCCTGACCATTCTCTCCCCATCCCTTCCCCACCCCCACCTCTCCTCCAAACACCATTTTCACCGTACTCCTAAATCCTCTCCCCCCCATACCCTTTCTTCCCTTCCCCTAACAAACCATTATCCTCACTATACATCTATCTCCTCCCCTCCTCCTTCCCTTTCCCTCCTCCCTGACCGCCCCCTCCCCATCCCTTCCCCACCCCCACCTCTCCTCCAAACACCATTCCTCACCCTTCTCTCCTCACCCTCCCTATTACCCACAACCCCCCCCCCTTCCTCCCATCACCCTCCTCAAAAACACCTCACCTCCACATCATTTCCCCAACCCCCAGCCCCTCCTCCCCCTCCCACTCCCCACCCTCATCCCCCTCTCCCCCACTCCTCACCCAACCTCACCCCCTCCCTCACCCTCCTCCCCCTCCTCACCCTCCTTCCTAGCACCCCCCTCCCTCACCCTCCTCCCCTCCCTCCCCTTCCATCCCCAACCTCAACCCCCTCCCCTCCTTGCCTCACCCCCCTCCCTCCCCTCCCTCACCCTCCTCCCCTCCCTCCACTTCAACGCCCAACCTCACCCCCCTCCCCAACCCCCTACCCCCCACGCCCATCCAGTCTCCATGCCTCAGTGCGGTCGAAGCAACAGGTAATTTGTAGCAGACATCTCAATTCACCTGTGCGTGGCCAGA
>NW_028234441.1:17588913-17591413 GCF_977035675.1 Penaeus japonicus
AAAGCCCCCCTCTCCTTCCGGAACCTGTCAAGATGAAGCTTAGAGATAAGAGATAAGAGAGAGAAAACAAGCGATGGCATCTTGAGATAACACGAGAGATAAGAGATCTGACAGTAGCCGCTAAAGGAGAGGTTTTGTTGATTTTGTTGTTGTTTTTACCTCTTAATCTTCTTCTTTTTCTTCTCTCTCTCTCTCTCTCTCTCTTTCTATCTTTTTCTTTTTTTCTCTCTCTGTCTTTGTTTCTCTTTCTCTCTCTCTCTCATTATCTCTCTCTGTTTCTCTTTCTCTCTCTCTATTTATCTCTCTTTCTCTATCTATCTATCTATCTCTCTTCTTTTTTCCAAGAAATAACTTAAAAAAGATAGGAAGAAAGAATTCTGTTTCTAATTTTTATTCTTCTTCACTCTCCTCTCCGTAAACAAGGTTCTCCGTCTGTCTCCATCTCCCCGTGACCTCGCGTGACCTGACCTGAGTCCCGAAAAGAGGTGTAAGGTCATCATTATCATTATCTGTGACCTCCTCTCCTTTGCTCCTCTTCTCCCTCTCTACCCTTCTCCCCCCTACTCTCCCCCTCTCGCCCTCCCCCTCTCTATGATACGTATGGGATTGGGGGAGGGGGAGGGGGGAGGGAGGAGGGGTCGCCCCGTGGTTACACTTCAACACCTTTTTGCGGAGGGGGAGGGGGTAGGGGGTCATTTAGGGGGTGGGGATAGGGGTAATGGGGAGGGGGGTAGATGAAATTATTATTAACAAGAGGGGGAGGAGGTCATCTAAGGGGGAGAGTGGGGGTGGTGGTAGGGGAGGGAGTATTCTAAATTATTTAAAGGCGAGGGGGCATATAGGGATGGGGTGGAGGGAAAGAAATGGATAGAATAAAATAAAATAAAAACATTAGTAGAGAGAGAAAGAGAGAGAGAGGGAGAGAGAGAGAGAGAGAGAGAGAGAGAGAGAGAGAGAGAGAGAGAGAGAGAGAGAGAGAGAGAGAGAGAGAAAGATCTATCGAGAGATAGATAGATAAAGGATAGATGAACAGATAGGCAGACAGATAGATAGATAGATAAAAAGAAAGAGAGAGAAAGATTGACAATTACCTAGATGAAGAAAAGGAGAAACAAACAATCACATAACAAAGCAACAATTAGCGAAACAATAAATAGGGGGAAAAGTTTCCGAAATACACTTTCCGTCATCTTTTCTCCTCTTCCATCTCTCTCTACTTTTCCCTTTACCTCTTTCTCTCAAACTCCCTCTCCCTTTCACCCTTCTGTCTATCCCTCCCCTCCACTGGTGTCTCTTTTGCTCTCTTTCTTATACTCTATCCCCCTCCCCTTCTACTTCCTTTCTACCACCTCCCATTCTCCTTACCCCTTCTCCTTAGCGTCTCTTTCTTTGCCTCTTGTTTTCCCCTCCTTCGCCTTCTCCCTCCTTCTCGCCCCCCTCCCATTTTCCCCTTACCTCTTAACTTTCCTCCTTTCCCTCCCCTCCTTCCTCCCAATCCCCCTTCCTTGTCCTTGATTCTCCTTCGTCCCTCTCCATCCCCCTCCTCCCCTCTCTTCTTCTTCCCACTTCTTTCTCTCCCACCTCCCCTTCCTCTCCACCCCCTCCTTCCCATTTCCCACTTCCCTCTCCTTTCTTCCTCTTCCTCTCCCTATCCCTCCTTCACTCGGCTTTCCGTCCCCTCCCTTCCGTTTCTTTCCCTCTTTCCCTCCTCCTTCTCCCTCCCTCCCTCCCTCCTCTCCCTTCCGTTTCTTTCCCACTTTCCCTCCTTCCCTCACCTTTCCCTCCCCCCCCCTCCCTCTCTCCCAAATTAATAACAGGTGTGGATCTCACCAATTACACGTCTTCAGGTATCGGAGCTTCACGACCCTTGTGAAACCCCGGATCCAGTAGGCTTCGTTTGCTCCGAACACGGGGTTTAAACCTTTATTTATAGGCTTCGGATCACCGTGTTCTTCCAGTGACGTTGCTTATTACGCCGAGGACTAGAGTGGTTGGGAGTAACGTTATTTATGTTTTTTTGTTTTTTTTTCCCTTTTGTTTAAGGTTGGGACTTTTGTGTGAATGTGGATGTTGCTGTTTATGTGTTTGTGTTTGGGGTTGTGTGTGTTTTATGCGTGTGTTTGTTTGAGGGTATTTTTTCTTAGGTATATATATGTATATTGTAGGGGGCGTGTTTTTGTGTATGTGCGTGTGTTCCATAATACGTGCATAAAAATACCTGAACAATTTATACAATATATATTGTGTACCCGTGTATGTATGCACACACATACACACACACACACACAGCACGCCCTAACCTACCCAAGCCCTGCAGTGTACCCAAAATAAATACGATTATTAACGTAAGGGTTAAGCACAGCACTTTTTTTTTGCAGACCGCGAGAAATTACATGTTTATTCTCCTTCATTATAGATACACCAAATATATGATTAACTCCCGTCTGTTATGTACACAGGAATTTGCAGGAGAGCGTTCAATTATATGGAATTTGTAAAA
>NW_028234441.1:17598913-17601413 GCF_977035675.1 Penaeus japonicus
AAAAAACAAAAATATATAATAATTTCTCATCACACCACCCTGTCAGCTTGGTCAGAGTCAATCACTATTCATAAAGTAAGCTCATATAAAGTGCCCATTAGCCAATATCCATTAAATACCATATTTCCCTAACACTTATCATCCCCTCTCCGCTCCCCACTATCTCGCCCCCCTCTACCACCCGCCACTAACTCCCCCTCCTCTACCTCCCCATCTCCCCCTACCCCAACTCCTCCTCATCTTCCCACCTCCCTTCTGCATCAATACCATCCCCTCCCTTTAATAACGACAAAACTTGAGTCCCATAAGTGGAAAGTCTCACTAAGTGTCCAAACTTCCACATAATCAAACATAACACAAATCTCATTAATTTAACACGGTGTAAGGAAGGAAGGGGAAGGGAAGGGAGGGGTGGGGGAGGAGCGGGGCGGGGGGGAAGGGGGAGGGGAGGGGAGGATAGGGGTGGGGTGAGGGAGGAGAGGGGCGGGCTGGAGGGGAGGGGAGGGGTGGGGAGAGGAGGTGGGTTTGCGAAAGGGAATGGGAGGAGAGGGGGGGATAGGGGAGAGGGGTGGGCGGGGAGAGGAGGTGGGTATGCGAAAGGGAATGGGAGGAGAGGGGGGGAGAGGGGAGGGGGGGGAAAGATGGAAGGAGAGAGGGGAGAGGAGGAAGAAGTTTGGGGAGAGGGGAAGAGAGAGGGGATGGAAAATGTGGGAGGAGAGGGAAGGAAGTGGGGGGAGGGGAGAAAGGAAGTGGGGAAGAGGGGAGAGGAGGAGAAGTGAGGAGAGGAGTTTAAGAGTTGGGGGAGAGGGGATGGAAAAGCGAGGAGAGAGGAGAGGGAAGAAGATGGAGGAGAGCGGGGAGGCGGAGTTGGAGTAGAGAGAATGAGAGAAGAGGTGAGAAGAAGAGGAGAGAAGATAGAAGTAAGAGGAGAGAAGATAGAAGTAGAAGAGAGGGAAGAGAGGAGAGGGAAGGGCAGTAGAGGGAGGAGAAAGGGTGGGGGAGAGGGGGAGCGAATCGAGAAGGAGAAGAAGAGAGAGGGAAGGGGAAGGGGGTGCAAGAGCATAAGAGAGAGGGTATGGATGGAGGGAGAATGAAAGAAAAATGGGAAGTGGAGAGAGGGAGAGAAAGAGAGAGTGAGGGAGAGAGGGGATGTGAATGAAAAAGAAGAGGTGGAGAAAGGGAGAGAAAGAGAGAAGGAGGGAGGGAAGACAAGTGAAGGAAAAAGGGGAGGTGGAGAAAGGGAGAGGGGGAGAGAAAAAGGGAGAGAAAGAGAGGGAAGGAGGAAGGAGAAATGAAGGGAAAAGAGTAGGCAGAATGAGGGAAAAGCTGGGGGGGGGGAGAGGGAGGAAGGGAGGGGAAGTGAAGGGAAAAGAAGAGGTGGAGAGAGGGAGAAGGAGGAGGAGGGAGGGGGATAGAAAAGGTAGAGGGAAAAGAGATTAGGTTATGGGGTGGGGGGATGAATGTGAGTGGGGTTGGGGGGAGGGTAATGTTTGAAATATGGGGGTGTGGGAGAGAGGGATTATGGTTGAAGGGTGGGTTAGGTGTGTTGGGAGTAAAAATTTATTTATAATGTTAATTAAGTTACTTAATTTATGAGGGGGGGTTAGTGTGGATTGGGTTGAGGGAGGAATTGTGAGATGGGGTTTGTTAGTATAGGGTTGTGGATGGAAATGATGTTTTTGGGTGTTTGAGTTGGGTTTTTGTGGTGGGGTGATGGTGGGTTGGTTTAGGTAAAAATTTAAAGTAAAATGTGTAATTAAGTGTATTTTAATTTTTAGAATTATTTTGATTTTTTATTTTGGTTTTGATGAAGGTATGATGAAATATAAAGGAAGATGGGGATGAGTGATTGATATATGATTTTAGGTTAGATTAATATTTTGTGACAATTAGACATTTTCCAGTAATGACCTGAGTGAAAGTAAAACGGATTAAACGACCCCGACACAACATAATACACTCAGCCTGGCGCGCGTGTGTAATGGGAAACGAGCCTTATGTCAGGGGGCGAGGAGGTCGAGTATCGCGCGCGCCGGGACCCCGAACGGAAAATCAAATGCTCCCAGGCTAAAATCGTAATTCCATGCTCCATATGCCAGCCAACACAATCATTCTGACACCAAGGCAAATCTTACTATCCTTCCCCCCCCCCCCTCTCTCTCTCTCTCTCCACCTTCCCTCATCCTCCCTTACTCTCCCTTACTCTCCTTCATTCTCTTTCACTTTCTCTTACTCTGCCTCACTTTCCCTTAATCTCTCTTACTCTCCCTTACTCTCCTTCACTTTCTCTTTCCCTCAATCTCCCTTACTCTTCCTCTGTTTTACTTGCTCTCCCTCACTTTCTTCTGTCATATATGCAGCCTCCTCCCTCATTCTCCCTTACTCATCTTCCTTTATTCTCCACCCAAACTTCCCTCCCTCCCTTCTCCCGCCCTTCACTCTTCCTCCCTTACCCTCCCTCACCCTTATCACAACCCAATTTCCCCTCCCTCCCCCCTCC
>NW_028234441.1:17623913-17626906 GCF_977035675.1 Penaeus japonicus
CCTTTTTTATCTGATGACTGGTAACAATGTTTGCCTCTACAAACAACCCCCGTCTTTGAGTATTATGGTATTAGAGGTTAGGGAGCGGATGAGGGTGGGGTGGGGGGTTGGGTGGGGGTAGGGTGAGGGGGTGGGGAGGGGAGGCTGGGGAGTGGGGGGAGGGCCTGGGGTGGGGGGAGGGCGTACGAGGTGGGATGGGGTGGGGTGGGGGGATGGGGAGGAGATCTTTGGTGAGTGTATGTATGTGTGTGTGTGTGTGTGTGTGAAAGAGAGAGATGGAGAGAGACAGTGATGGAGGGAGGGAGGTTGGATGAGAGTGAAAAGAATAAGAGAGCAAGAGAGAGAGAGAGGGGGGGTAGGGGGAGAGAGAGTAAAAGAGAGAGAGAGAGAGAGAGAGAGAGAGAGAGAGAGAGAGAGAGAGAGAGAGAGAGAGAGAGAGAGAGAGAGAGAGAAAGCTAGCGCGTGAAAGAGAGAAAGAGAGAATAATGTACAGTAGATAAGGAGGGAGAAATGTGCAGAGAGCGAGCGAAAGTGAAAGAATATGTATGTATATTATATATATATATATTATATATATATATATATATATATATATATATATATATATATACATATATATATACATTATATAATAGTATGTATATATATATATATATATATATATATATATCTATATATATATATATATATATATATATATACTGTATATATATATATATATATATATATATATATATATATATATATATATATATATATATATATATAATAAATATATACTGTATATATATATATATATATATATATATATATATATAATATATATCTACATATATATATATATATATATATATATATAAATAAATATATATATATATAAACACATATAGGTATATAAATTGTACACTCTAATTCAAATTAGATGTATTCATGGGCTCCTACCAGTGTCAATAGAGTGTAAATTGAACGTCTAAAACTTTCATAGAGTGAAAGATGAAACACATCCTTTTCTAAAGCCAAATTGCCTCGCACTCCAACCGAACCTTTTAGTCAAACACACACAAAAAAAATCTATAGACCCCCAACCAGGA
The DNA here is from genome assembly GCF_977035675.1 of Penaeus japonicus. Lineage (NCBI taxonomy): Eukaryota > Metazoa > Arthropoda > Malacostraca > Decapoda > Penaeidae > Penaeus > Penaeus japonicus. The sequence continues at coordinate 17,625,005 of NW_028234441.1, forward strand.
AATTGCATCGCACATCACTACAATGAAAAGCTTTAATCCCCGCCCACCGCCTCCCGCCCGCCCGCCCGCCTCCCCCACCCTTCCAATTCCTAATTTCCTCGCCCTAAAACGATTCCAAAGACGATAAACGCGATCTGATCCCGGTAATTTTTCACGCGTAACAAAAGAGCATCGCCCGTGACGCACGCCGCCTTCTCCATTTCCGATCTTATTCTGTGTGGTCGCTTCTGACACGTGACACACACTGGCGGTCACGTGGCATGCCGATAATGACCGGCGCTTTCTTTTTCAAGCCTTTTTTTTTATCCCCCCTCTATGAATTAACTTACTATCTCAATTATCCGCCGAGTGTAATTGGTCTAGTCCGACGGTGAATTCTTTCTTTTTTTTCTCTCTCTCTCTCTCTCTCTTATGTATCTAAATTCATTCATTAATAGCTAGATCAAATCTAATATATATATCAAAGATTGAGAGAATTAGGATTAGGGAAAAAATAAATAAAAGAGGGGGAAGGATATAGACGTAATTCACACAGATAAACGATCATGTCTTGCGTTTGTTTTGTCGGATTTGAATTTCCCGCTCGCGTGCAGGTCACGTGGCGGTCGGACATTAGCGTCAAGGCAGAGGGCGCGGGCATATAAACAAAAACAGGCATTAGGCGGGTTTCGATGGCTATCGCTTATTTTCTCACATATTCTAGGGGGCTAATGTGGTTTGATTCTCTCCAGGGGGGGGAGGGGATTGGGGAGAGGGAATGGAAGGGGGATATGGGAAGAGAGTGAGAGAAGAGAGGAGTAATTACCGTTTTTTTTTCTGCCGGCCATTGAATCGAATGGCGTCGATGGGAGCGGGGTTAAAAATAATAAAAAAGCGCATCGGAGTCCGAAAATAGTTTGGACCGTGAGTAAGTGATCAGGTTTGGTATTGATATAATTTATCTCTAATACGATATCTCTAGTAACAGGTTACGACATTAATCTATTGTAACATTCTATAATATTCTTTGATTTATCGTAAGACATCACGTTTTACTTACGTTAAATGGGAGGCTATTTATAGGTGTTATTTATAGACAATTCACTGGCACATAACCTCACATCTAATGTTATTAATATCAATAAATCATGCACCTGTAAGTACCGCGAATTAATATAAATACCATGATTTAAATCCAAAATACCCAGATAGTTGATTGCTATCATTTTGACATGCACATTTTGTGATATTTTTCATACATAGAAGTGAGCACTTTTTTCAAATTAAGATATATATAAAAAAAAAATAAATTCACGTAGGAAGTACAAGCTGCATAATACCAATGCTTATCTTAAAAGCTCTCCTAAACTTTAACGTTAAACAAAGTAGTTGAAATGATTGCATCTAATTTAGAATTTGAAAGACTATTATCTCAAGATGAAGTTAAATGATACATTACAGTACCCTTCTTTCCTGTAATTATTATGTATTAACATCATCGAGAACTGCTCTTCAATTTTACTCGCAAGATTTAAGTTGAGAATTTGGATTGGCACCTCCCCCCCCCCACCCCCCCTATATTCACTCCCCTACCCGACCCCACTCCCCCCCCTCCTTCACTCTGCCTGTTCTTAGATCTTTGTGCTTGTTTGCAAGTAAGTAAGTAAGTGTGTTTATGTGTGTGCGTGTGTGTGTGTATGTGTGTGAGAGAGAGAGAGAGAGAGAGAATGTGTGTGTGTGTGTGTTTGTCTGCATCTGTTCTTCTCTCTCTCTCTCTACACACACACATATATATATATATACATGTTTGCATTATATGCATATTATATATATATCTATATTATAGTTATATATATAATATATATATATATATATATATATATGTTTATATAATATATATAGTATATATAATATATATTATAT
>NW_028234441.1:17627006-17629506 GCF_977035675.1 Penaeus japonicus
CACTTAAGTAATCTAAGATTTGCAGATGACATTGTTCTTTTCGGCGAGTCAGCAGATGAACTTCAGCAATTACTAAGTGATATGAATAGGGAAAGTCTGAATACAACAGGACAACAGGTGAACAAAGAAAACAACAGAATGGGAAATACATGACACAAAGAGATCAAGGGTAATACTAATGACAATGAATTAGCGAATTTCGTAGGAGTAAACTGGAATCAGAGGACACAAAACCGGAATGGCTGGAAAAGATTGAGAGAGGCCTACGTCCTGCAGTGGAATGATACAGGCTGACGATAATGATGATGATGATGATATATACATACATATATATATATATATATATATATATATATATATATATATGAATACCTTGATACTATAATATACCATATACACACACACACACACACACACACCACATATATATATATATATATATATATATATATATATATATATAAATAATATATATATATATATATAACCTATATGCACAAACACACACAACCACAAAAACGCCACGCAAAAAAAGTATATATATATATATATATATATATATATATATAGATATATTAGATATACATAACATATATATATACCTATATATATGTATATATATATATATATATAATATAATATATATATATATATATATATATAGATATTATATATATATATGTCGTATGTTAATATTATAGATATATATATTCTATATCTATATATTATCAATATATATATATACATGCATATATATCATAATATTAATATATTATATATATATAATGAATACATATAGTATATATATTAATAAATACATATATATATATATATATATATATATGTAAGTATGTATATATATAAAAATATATAAATATATATATATATTAATATATATATATATATATAAATATATATATACATATATAATTGATACATAACAATACATATACATATATATGTGTATGCCATATATATCTATATATATATAATTATATATATATATATATATATATATGTATATATATATATTTGTAATATGTAAATAAAAATATATAGTTATACATCCTTTCAATACACTATATATATGTAATATATGTATGGTATATATAATATATATATATATAATATATATATATAAATATATATATAGATATTCCTTTCCCCTTTCAATTGTGCAGTGTTATTTTAGATTCTGTTATGTGCACGTTACTGTGTTTTTGTTATTTTTGTGCTTCCATATATATATGTATACATATATAACATCTCTTTACATATCTTATACATATATATCTCTATATATATATGTATACTTACATATATATATATTAAATTAGATATATATATATATTATATACATATATATGTACATAATAATATATATCATACCATATGCATGTATATGAATATATAAAAAAAAAAAAAAAAACAAAAAAAAAAAAAAAAAAAAAATTCTATATATATATAATATAGATATATATATATAGACAGATATACTATACATTGCATATATATGGCATATATAATATAGTTATATATATAATATTATAATATATATAGAATATATAGATATATATATATATAATATTACCCACACACAATACAATATACATATATATATAGTATATTACATATATATATATATAATATATATAATATAATAAAATAATAATATATTATCCTATAATAATTATATATATATACATAAATGCACATATTTATAAGTATGTATATATACATGAGAAATATATCCACTTTTCAAACAAAAAGCAATACATCCCCCCCTCAAAAATCTCAAAGTACACACCCATACATTATCCCCATACAATACCCATTAACACGCGCACGCAAACCCGAGCAAAACTCCCAGGTCAGAAATGCATGTAAAATTGTGCTTGTGAATGAATGCACTTGGAACTGTTGACCTTGTCCACTTCCTGAAAAATTTATGACCCTGTGACGTCATAGGCCGAAAAATGCATTCCCCCTTTTTCTACAAATGCTGACAATTATCGCAGTCAGGAGCGCTGACGTTGCTGGCCAGATTTATGTGAATGTCTGAGTATTTTCTGTTGATTTCTGATTGTGTACTGTAGTAGGTCTGTGTTGTTGTTGTTGTTTTTGTTGTGTACTTGTGTTTTGTTTTTGTTACTGTTTTTGGTGGATATATATATTTATACATATATATATGTTTGTTTTTTTACTTTTTAAAATTATTTTAAGGAATATCTTATTCATTATCATAACCATTATCATTACCATCCAAATTTTATGAAGATTAGTAATAATAGGAAAAATGATGATAAAAACAACAATGATATTAATAATGACAATAAAAACAGCGATCGTGATAATAATGACAACAACAACAATGATAATAATAAGAAAAATACTAATGATAAATACTATAACACCCATAAAATTATCCCCCACCCCTACTCCCCTCCCCATTATAAGCACTACCCCCCTCCCCCCATTATGTGGCATTATCAACCACATA
>NW_028234441.1:17644506-17647006 GCF_977035675.1 Penaeus japonicus
GTTGTTGATGTTTTAGTTTTGTTGTTGTTGTTATTTGTTTTTATTTTATTCCTATCTTTGTTTCTTTGTTTCTTTTCTCTTTTCTCTTTCTCTCTTTTCTCTCTCTTTCTTTCTCTCTTCTTCTTTCTCTTTTTTCCTCCTCTCTCTCCTCACACTATCAAAATCTCAATTCTCTCTCTTTCTCTTTCGCGTGGGGGGGAGTCTCGTATGTTTTTCTCTTTCTCTTTCTCTCTCTCTCCTCTCTCTCTCTTTCTCTCTCTCTATCTATCTATCTCTGTCTCTGTCTCTATCTCTCTCACTCACTCTTAGTCTTTTATCTTTTATGTTTATGCTTTCCTCTTTTTCTGCCTTTTTTTTCGTTTGTTTGTTTGTTTCTTGTCTGGTTGTTTCTCAGTTTCACGGAGTTTCTCATATCTTTTATTTTCTTTCTTAGTCTAATGAATCTTGTTTGTTTTCCTTTTCTTTTTTTTCTTGTTTTTTCTTTTTTTTTCTCTCTCTCTATTTTATTTTCTATCTCTATTCCGTCTTTTTTTTATCCGTTATCCTAATTCCTCTTGTTCACTTGATCTTCTTTTTTTTTTCTTTCTTTCTTTCGTTTATTATATTATTCGTACTCCTAATCATCTTCCTGTTTCTCCTCTTCTTTATCATCATCTTTCTGATTTTCATTTTATTCTTCTTACTCTTACTAGTCTTTTTCTTCTTTCTCCTCTTCCTATACCTCCTCCTCTTTCTCTCTCTTCCTCTTTCTCTTTCTCTGTTTCCTCTTTCTTTTCCTCTTTTTATTCTTCCTCCTCCTCTTCCTCTTCCTCCTCTTCCTCTTCTTCCTGTTTTTCATCTTCCTCTTACTAGTTATTATCCCCCTCTTTATTTCTTCCTCTTCTTACTCCTGCTCCTCCTCTTCTTTTTTCTCATACTTCTTCTTCTCTCCCCTTCACTCCTTCCCCAGCTCCCCCCTCATTCCCCCTCCCCTACCCCTTATCCTATCCATATCCTCCACTATCCTACCCTCTCTCCTATCCCCTTTCCCTTCCCTCCTGCCCTACCTTATCCTACTCTCCCCCCCCCCACCCACCCACCTACCCCCCCCCCCACATCCACAACCGCACCCCCCAACCCACCCCCCACACAACCGCCCTACTTCTCCACCCCCCCCCGACCCCCAATAAAACCTCCCCTCCCCTGGTCTTCCTCCCCTCCTCTCTTTCTTCCACTCTCTCTCTCTTCCTCGACACTCTTATCTCTCTCTCTCTTTCTCTCTTTCGTCTCTTTCGTCTCTCTCTCTCTCTCTCTCTCTCTCTCTCTCTCTCTCTCTCTCTCTCTCTCTCTCTCTCTCTCTCTCTCTCTCTCTCTCTCTCTCTCTCTCTCTCTCTCTCTCTCTCTCTCTCTCTCTCCATAGAACCTCCCTTTCTCCCTCCTTCTCACCCTCCCTCCCTCCCTAAACCCTCCCGTCCTTTCTCCCTTCTTCCCTCCTTCCATCCCTCCCTCCCTCCTTCCCTTCCTCTCTCTTTCCCTCCCTCCCTAAACCCTCCCTCTCTCCCTCCTTCCCTCCTTCCATCCCTCCCTCCTTCCCTCCCTTCCTAAACCCTCCCCCTCTCCCTTCTTCCCTCCCTCCCTAAACCCTCCCTCTCTCCCTTCTTCCCTCCTTCCATCCATCCATCCCTCCCTAAACTCTCCCTCCATCCCTCCCTTCCTCCCTCCCTCACCCCATCTACTCATCCCTCCCCTCCAGTGCCCCCTCTCCTCTCCCCTCCCCTCCCCTCCCCCCCTTCCGCCCCCAGTCCCAAGGGTAATGTCGAGGTGACGGTGTGTTCGCCAATGGACCACATGGCGACAGATTAGCAATATTTACTGGCTGGTTTGACTCCATAATGGAAGGTTGAGGGGCTCTCTCTCTCTCGCTCTCTTTCGCTCTTGCTCTCGCTCTCTCTCTCGCTCTCGTTCTCTCTCGCTCTCGTTCTCGCTTGCTCGTTCTCGCTCTCTCTCTCTTTCTCTCTCTCGCTTGCTCTCGTTCGTTCTTTCCCTCTCTCTCTCCACACTCACTCTCTTCTCCTCCCTCTCATACCTCGCTCTTTACTCGTTCTCTCCTCTCTCCGCTCTCGCTTGCTCGTTCTCTCTCTCGCTCTCGCTTGCTCTTTGCTTTGCTCTTTCTCTTACGCTCTATTTCTCCCTTCTCCTCTCTCGCCTCCTTTTTTTCTTCTTATCTTTCTCTCTCTCTCTCGCTCGTTCTCGCTCTCTCGCTTGCTCTTTCTTTCTCTCGCTCGTTCTCCCTCTCTCTCTCTCTCTCTCTTTCTCTCTCTCTCTCTCTCTCTCTCTCTCTCTCTCTCTCTCTCTCTCTCTCTCTCTCTCTCTCTCTCTTCTCCTCCTCTCCTCCTCTCTCTCTCTCTTTCCCTCTCTCTCTCCCCACCCCCCCCCCCACCTCCCCCCCCCTTTCCTCCTCTCTCTCTCACTCTGTCTCTCTCTCTCTCTCTCTCTCTCTCTCTCTCTCTCTCTCTTCCCC
>NW_028234441.1:17652006-17659064 GCF_977035675.1 Penaeus japonicus
TAATCAAAATAATAATAATGAATAATTAATTAATAATAAGGGTAAATTGATAAGAGTAATAGCAATAAAAAATGTTTAAAATAATAATTAATTGTAGTTATAATAATAAGAATAGTTAATAACTAAGGATAATATTAAATATAAATGATAATAATGATAATAATAATAATAAAAATAAATGTAAATAACAATAATAAATTAATGTTGATAAAAGCAATGATAATCTATTCATCATATATGCATAAAAGAATGTTTTACCAATACATGAAATAATAAGGAATCAATAAATAGATGAATAAACAAATGAATAGATATAACTAAATAAAATAAATAAGTAAATATAATATGTAATATATGAATAGATATATGATTAAATCATAATAAATAAATAGATAATATGAATGAATAAATAAATTATATAAATGAATGAATAAATAAATAAACAGATAAATAAATGAATAAATAAAAAATATAAATGATATCGATAATAGATAGAGAACAGTGAACAAATCAGACATGAAAAGTAAACAAATATAATACAAGAAATAAAACAAAACAAAAACAAAACACGAATTAAATAAAAATGAAATGAATAAAAGGGACAAGTGAAAAAAAAAATGAATGAATAAGTTAACATATCGATTGATAGAGAGATGGAAAAATAGATAGATGCATACGACTCTTCAAGCTCAAATAAGAATTAACTAACTAAAATGAATTAATCAGATTTATTCATATTTTTTTATCTTTAAATAAGTTTATCTAATTATTTATTTATACTTTTATTTATTCTAATACAGAAGAGAGAGACATCGCCAAAGCCGGAAATATCTTGATCTCTGCTATATTACCGCTACACAGCCGAAAGTCGCTACCACAGCCGAAAATCACTACACATTCCCCCTCGAAGCCGGAAATCGCTACACAGGCGTATACAAACCCGCTAACGCAGTCGCTAAACACAGTCTGCTACAAACAGCCGAGGTGAGTCGGAAGCCAGAGCGGAGAGAGAGAGAGGAGCGGAAAGGCCATCAGCGAATCGAGCTGAACTCAGCGGGTTTTCGCTGTCCGACGAAACGCGACCATTCCCGCTCTGGGAATAAACTGGTCCTCTCCTTGTTAAGTGTCTTCCGATCTACACCTCCACGATCTCCCGAAAGCCCTAAAGGTTCGCCTTCCTTAACCTACCTCTCACCGACGGCGGAAATCCGACCTTACGGAAGCTAGCGGAGTTTGGCGCTCATCTTTCCCCGCCGGCGTTGCTTGTAAACCGCCTTGCCCTCGAGTCTCTATTTAGGAATAGTTCCTTTGCCTTAATCTTGGTATGAAAACATGTTCGAGGTTTTACTTATAAAAATAACAAGGTATATTGTACGTGCGGGGAACTTGGTTGATGACTCGCAGATGCTCTCTGTAGCGATTCTTTGGATGTGAGTCTTAGAACGCCCGAGTGTACCTTACTGAAATTACATTTTTGTTTTCGCTTTTTTTTTTCTTTTTTTTTTTAGAGGGGGGAGGGAGGGGAAGTGGGATGGGGAAATGGGGGAGTGGGGGAATGGAAGGGGAATGGGAGGGATGGGAATGGAGTGGGATGGTTTTGGGGGAGAGAAGTTGGATAAACGGAAGGGGAGAGGGATGGGGATAGGGGAAATGGGAAAAAAGGGGAAAGGATAGGGGTACGGGGAAGGGGAATAGGGATGTGGGAAAGGGAAGTGGAGAGAGAGTGGAGAAGGGAAGGGGAAAAGGGAAGGGGAAGGGGAAAAGGAAAGGGGAAAGGACGGGTAAGAGGGAAGGTAAGGAGATGGATGGGGCAATGGACAGTGGAAGGGGGTAGGGAAGGGGTAGGGGGAAAACGTCGTGCTGTTTTAAACGACCTTGCAGACGAGTCCTTCGGTGTCGCGAGGTCTTTATTTGGCGTTGTGAAGTGTCGGTGTGTGTTTATATAAATATTTTTTTTATTACCCCTTTTTCCAATCTAACTGATTTTCCATTATAGCCTAACATCCATCCATATATATATATGTGTGTGTGTATATATATATATATATATATATATATATATTATATCATAAATATATATATATATATATTAAATATATAAAATATCAATATATATATATATATATAAATATAAAATAATATAAATATATATGATACATTATATGTGTGGTGTATTATATATATATTTATATATAAATATATATAAACATATATTTAACATATTAATGTATATATATATACATAATATATATATATATATATATATATATATTATATTAAAAACATTTATATATATATATATATAATGTGTGTGTATTTATATATATAATTAAATATAAATATTAAATAATTAATCTAATATATATATATATACCAAAATTTTATACAAATTAATGATTATATATATATATAATATATATATATTATATATAATATATATATATATGAATGAGTGTATATATCTAAATATATAAAAATATTATATTATATATATATATATATATAATTATATAATGAATGTTGTGTATATAAAATATAGATATATATAAATGAATGATGTGTGTATATATATTTACATAAATATCAATCTAACTATATAATATATATTTATATAAATAGCATCTATGCCTTTATAGTATGTAAGTATCTATATTTATCTACATACACCTTCCTCAAAAATTCTCCTCTCAATCTCTCTATCTCTTTCTCCAACCTCTCTCTTCGTGCTTATTCCACCCCCCCTCCCCCCCCCCTCACCATCTAGGCCTTGAGGCTTCAGTTGATGTGCGACAGACTTTATTTTGTTTGTCTTAAAACAGGTGATTTGAGGGGGGTTGCAGTTCCTTGTGTGTATGTATGTACCTCTGTGTGTTTATTTGTGGCTTTATGCGTGTGTGTGTGTGCTTACATGTTTATATACACGTACACACACACACACACACACACAATGTCAATCAAGTTGAAATTGTATACACACATACAGACTCACACATACAACCAGACACAACGCACAACCGCACACACACCACACACACAACACACACACACATACACGTCACCCCCACCAATATAAATATATATATATAATATTAATAATATAATATATATAAATAATAATATATATATATATTGTAAGTATAATCATCTACATTTTTGCGATCTTTCTCCCCTGTCTCTCTACCGTAATTACTAATTCATTATTCTTTCTGCTTTAAATTGCAAATGCTTGAAAACGTCAGTGATATGCAACATGCAACATAAACGCATGTTAAAAATAACTACACTTAAATGATGGTAATAATACCGATGCTATTAAAGTGATGCCACTTGAAAGGTAACTAATGTTTATGTTAATGATTATATGAAAAGCAGAATGTGTTTTCGTTTTTTTTTTTTTTTTTTTTTTTGTTTTTTTGTTGATGAAAAAAGAAGGAAAAGAATGATGAACTGTAATCTTCATTGATGTTAGAAATATATATATATATTTTAAAGGATGATAAGATAATGGGATTTGCAGAGCGATAAAAGAATTGCAAATTTGTTGTTGTTATTGTTATCATTGTTATTTTTCTTAATTGCTGATTATATTATCATCGTTACAATTATCCTTAATGTAATTTTATCGTGTTGAGGATGATGATATTATTGATAATTATAATGATAATGATGATCATAACTATGAAATGGTAATAAAAATGATAATAGTAAAATTGATATAAGGATAATAATAATAATGACGATGATAATAATTGTAATAATGATAATGATAATATTAATGATTATGATTATAATGATAATAGTAGTCGTAATAATTCTAATAGAAATGATAATGATGATAATAAATAGAATAGATTAAATGATAATGATAATAGTAATGATTATAATCTTATGGAATTTAAAAATAACAATCTCTTAATTAAGAACGAAAATATAAAGATGAAAATAGAAGAATACAACAATATAAAAAAGATAAGAATGACAATGGTAGTAATAATAATGATGATAACAAAAATAATGATAATGATAATAATGATAGTGGTAATAGTTTGAATTATTATAATGATAATAATGATATTAGCAATAATAATGATAATAATAATAATAATAATAATAATAATAATAATAATAATAATGATGATGATGATAATAATGGTAGTAAAGATAATAACATTCGTGATAGTAATAATTATGATAATTATGATAATATTCGTAATAACAACAATATTCGTAATAACAATAATAAGGATAATAATAATAGTAATAATGATATAGATAAATTGATAAACAACAAAATAACAACAATAATAAAAAAGGAGAGAAAATGAAGAATAGTAAATATATGATGAAGCAAGAAAAACAAAGACTTATGATAAAAAGAAAAGAATGATAATAACAACACAAAATGAGAATGCTAACAAAAGGGACTAATAAAAAAACACAATTACCTACTAAAAACCAATGAAAATTTGATAAGGGCAAATATGTATATATATTTCATAATATAGAATAAATGTGATGTAAGAAAACTGATGATGATGAATGAGATAATAATAATGAAGAACTATATAACTAGTACTACAATAGAATAATACTAAAATGATAAGAAAAAATTTAAATAAAAAAAAAATATAATATAAATAATGATAATTTGATAATGATGATAACAATAAAATTTAATTAATAAGTAATAATAATGAAATAAAATAAGATAATTAATAATAATTAATAATAATAAAAAATGAAATGATAGTAATAATAATGATGATGATGGATGATATGATGATGATAAAATAGTAATAATATAATAAAAAATAAATAAAGAAATAATGATATAATAAATTAGATATTACTCATAATAATTATTTCTAAAAACAATGATAATGATAATAATTAGAAGAATAAAAGACCCCAATAACAACAATGATCTTGAAATCTTTAATTGAAATTTAAGAAAAAAACCCTGATAATAACAGGCTGAAAATTATATGAATTATATAAATAATACTAGTGTCAATAGTAGGGGAAGTCACAACAACAAAAAACGAAAAACAACCACAACAAAAAAAAAAAAACAAAATAAAACAAAAAAAAACAACAACTAACAAAAAACAACAAAACAACAACAACAAAAAAAAAACAACAACAAAAAATATCAAACAAAATCAACAACAAAAAACCCTAAATAAAAAAAAAAATTACAACAAAATCAACAACAACAAAATAAAAACAACAACAAAATATACAACAAAAACAACAACAAAAAACAAAACCAACAAAAACAACAAAACAAAAACAAACCAACCAAAACAAAAACAAAAACAAAAATAAAACAATAAAAACAACCAAAACCAAAACCACCACACCCATCAAACATCATATATAATTCCGTTGATATTAGATATATCTAAGTTACTTGATTTTCGTTTCTTTTTAATAGCCTTTTTGTGATAATAATGGTGAATACTATTTGGAAAAATGGTAATGCAGAAATATTGAATATGTTATTTAACGAATAGGTAATAGTAGGGGTTATAATGATAATGATGATAATGATAAAATGAAATAAAGAGGAGATTGATGATATGATGATTGATATAATATAATAAAATAAATAAAATAATAATAATTTTATAAAAAAAAATAATTATTAATAATAAAAAATAATAATTATAATTTTAATTTTAAGATATATTTTATTTTTATATTATAATATTTTTAATTTTAAAAATTTTAAAAATTAAAATTATTATTATTTTTATTATATATATTATCATTATTAATTATTTGTTATTATTATTATTTTATTATTTATTATTATTTTAATTTTTATTATTTATTTATTAATATGATAATTAAAAATAATAATTTATGATGATGATGATGATGAAAAAAATAATGATAATAAAAAAATAATAATAATAATAATAATAAAAAAAATTAAAAAAATAATAAATAAATAAATAATAATAATAAAAATAAAAAATAAAAAATAAATAATAATAAATAAAAAAATAAAAATAATTAAAAATTTTGAAAATTTTTTATTTTTTAAAAACCCCACAAAAATAATATCAGTGATAACAATGGGAAAAAGAAGTTTGAAAATGATTTTTCAATGATAATGATGATAAGAAGGAAAACTAAAATGATAATGATAGTGATAACAATAACAAAATTATTAATTAATTAATAAACAAGATTAACATGTAACGATAGTGATGATATTGATAATAATGGTGATGATAATGGTAATGATGTAAATGGTAATGATGATGGTGATAGTAATAATAGTAATGATGATGTTTATGATAATATGATAATGATAGTAATGGCATTAATGATCCTAATAAGGATGATGATAACAATATATATCAATATATAACAATATATAGTTATAACGATAATAACAATAATAACAATAATGATAGCAATAATGACAATAATAATAATAATAATAATAATAATAATAATAATAATAATAATAATAATAATAATAATGATGATAATAACAATAATGTTAATGATAATAATCATAATAATAATTATAATGATGATGATAATAATAATGATAATAATAATGATAATAATAATAACATTAAAGAAAATGAAAATAATAGTATCAATAATATTTATAATACTAATAACAATAATAACAAGAACAGAGACAACAAACTTGCAATAACGAAACGAATATTGCAAACAGCAAAATCATTTCATTGAAAAGGAAATATATGGACTTCATTAAATAGCAAAATTAATATGTCAAATTCACATAATTCACAGCAAATGATAATTGATTATAAAACCTATTGCAATCTATAATAACACTGACGTTCTAATCTAAAAGGAATATCTATGAACGTGATTATGTTTGCAATACTCTTCAATTATTGATATCAAGCTTATTATCGTATTTTTTTTTTATATATAACTTTTTCGAATATATATACGTATGTGTGTATACATATGTGTGTATGTATATATATATATATATATATATATATATATATATATATATACATATATACATACACACACACACACAAACATACATAACA
>NW_028234441.1:17661664-17664164 GCF_977035675.1 Penaeus japonicus
GTTTTCGCTGTCCGACGAAACGCGACATTCCCGCTCAGGGAATAAACTGGTCCTCTCCTTGTTAAGTGTCTTCCGATCTACACCTCCACGATCTCCCGAAAGCCCTAAGGTCGCTTCCTTAACCTCCCGACGGCGAGAAATCCGACCTTACGGAAGCTAGCGGGTTGGCGCTCTCTTCCCCGCCGGCGTGCTTGTAAACCGCCTTGCCTCGAGTCTCTATTTAGGAATAGTTCCTTTGCCTTATTTGGTATGAAAACATGTTCGAGGTTTTACTATAAAATAACAAGGGATATTGTACGTGCGGGAACTGGTTGATGACTCGCAGATGCTTCTGTAGCGATTCTTGAGTGAGTCTTAGAACGCCCGAGTGTACCTTACTGAAATTACATTTTTGTTTTCGCTTTTTTTTTTCTTTTTTTTTTTTTTGAGGGGGGAGGGAGGGGGAAGGGGGATGGGGGATGGGGGATGGGGGAAGGGAAGGGGAAGGGGATGGGGAATGGAGTGGGATTGGTTTTGGGGGAGAAGGGGGATAGGAAGGGGGAGAGGGAGGGGGAAGGGGAAGGGGAAGGGGAAGGGGAAGGGGAAGGGGAAGGGGATAGGGAGGGGAAGGGGAAGTGGATAGAGAGGGGGAGAGGGAAGGGGAAAAGGGAGGGGGAAGGGGAAGAGGGAAAGGGGAAAGGGACGGGGAAGAGGGGAAGGGGAAGGAGATGGGGTTGGGGGAGAAGGGGGAAGGGGAAGGGGGTAGGGGAAGGGGAGGGGGAAGAACGGTCGTGCGGTTTACGACTTGCTGACGAGTCGCTTCGGTCGCGAGGTCTTTATTTTGTCGTTGTGAAGTGGGCGGTGTGTGTTTATATATATATTTTTTTTATTACCCTTTTTCCAATTCTAGACTGATTTTCATTTATATGCATACATACATGCATATATATATATGTGTGTGTGTATATATATAAATATATATATATATATATGTATATATATGTATATGTATATATATATGTATATATATATATATATATATATATATATATATATAATATTATATACATATATGTGTGTGTTTGTATATATATATATATATTAGTATATATATATAGTTGAGCTAGTAGTTTTTGAAAATTAATGTACTGTTTAAAGTACATATAGATGCTATAATTAGTTATAAGTTATATATATATATATATAAGTTTGAATGTTTCGTGTGGAGATATATATAAAATTATAGATATATATTGAATATTTACTATAGTATTTAAGATATATATACATATATTTATACATATTCAATGTATATATATATAGTTATATATGATATATATATATATATATATTTATAAATATAGTGAATGTGGGATAATATATATGTATATAATTTAATATATAGTTTTTAATATATATATTATAAGTAGATAATATGAATGTGTGTATATATATATTATATATATATATATATGAATGGGTGTAATATATTATGATATATATATTTATATATATATATGTATATAATTGGATGTAGAGAGTATAGATAGTATATGCATTTATGTATGTAAGGTTATTTTTATGATAGAGCTAATACACTTCTCCATCTCTCGCGATCTACGATTTCCTCTTTGTCACATCTCTCTCGTCTGCTGTATTCCCCCCGCCCCCCCCTCACTGCTACTAAGGCCTTGAGGGCTTTCAGTTGATGTGCGACTAGACATTTAATTTTGTTTGTCTTAAAACAGGTGATTTGAGGGGGGTTGCAGTTCCTTGTGTGTATGTATGTACCTCTGTGTGTTTAAACCCTCATTTGTGGCTTTAGCGTGTCGCCGTGTGTGCTACTACACTGTCATTAATATCCGACAGCTTGACATCTCTATACACACCCAACACATCACGCCACCACGACACACCACAGTACAACACCTCAGCACATACATGCCAGACACACACACACACACACACACATCACACAACTATCGGACGCATGGCACTTAACGACACACAGACCACACACTATATATATAATCAATAATTTAGTATATATATATATATATATATATATATATATATATAATATATGATATATATATTGTCTAACATATAGATCATCTACATTTTTAGGCGAAGTTTCTCCGCCCGCGTGTCTCTCGACCCGTACATTGGGACTAATTCTCATTATTCCTTTCTGCTTTAAATTGCAGTCGAGATATTAATCGCTTGAAAACGTCACAGTGATATGCCAACATATGCAACAAATAAACGCATTTAAACAATAGACTACACTTAAATGAATGGTCAATAAAATACCCTCCGGATGCCTATTAAGGCGTGATGCCACATGAAAGGTAACTAATGTTTATGTTAATGCATCTCTAATGTAAGAATGTCAGTCATATATTAGTTTTCGTTTTTTATTTTCTTTTTTTTGTTTTTTGTTTTTTTTGTTGATAAAAAAGGAAGAAAAGAATGATGAACTGTAATCTTCATTGATGTTAGAAATATATATATATTTTTT
>NW_028234441.1:17676664-17679164 GCF_977035675.1 Penaeus japonicus
CTTCTTTCTCTCTCTCTCTCCGTCTTTCCTTTTACTTTACCTTCCGAAATGAAAAGAATAAAACCAAATGACATTTGTTTGTTTTCCCGCCGTCGATCGAAGCAAACCCGCCGTCCCAATCGGTTCCAATTGACTCCGTGGCCTCTGCCTATCATCCCTTATTATATCATCATTGTCTAATGACTCGGCATCATCATCATCATTTAGGCCGGGTAATTGAGATCGGCAGCCTCCAATCTCCTTCGGCCCGAGAGCATCATTATCAGGATCTGCTTATTCCAACTCAAACACCGCCTGCGTCTAACACTCGAATCACTTTGTAAACAAAACACTAATTTCTGATTCCGGGTCTCCGAGAAGGGCGTATGTAACAAGCACTGTATTTACGGCTGTCAGAAGAGAGGGAGTTGTTGGGGGGAGGGGGGAGGGGGGAGAAGGATAAGGAGGAGGAGGTGGAGGGGGGGTGAAGGGTACGGGAGGGTTAGTAGGAGGAGGAGAAAAGGGCATACAGTCATTACAGACAATGCCCCGAATTATTGGTGTCGCCATACCCGAGGCTTCGTTAGAACAGGGTTTTCGTGCGGCGGCCGAGCGTGCATTGAGGAGACGCGGGAGTCGGGAAGATGGGTGCGATTCCCGCCCTCCCTTTTTCCTCCCAAGGCTTTGGTGGCGAGGCGGAGGGACAGGAACCTTATAACGTTTTGACAGAGGCAATCTAGTGCCTATTCTGGAACCAGGCCGCCGCGGACAGATCCCTCCGTCCAACTTAACTGCCGCATTATTGATGACAACTTGACACAAAGCCCAGAAAAACTCTATAGGTACCCCATTAAGTCGATGAAATGGACACTCTAATCGAAGCCCTGTTTGTCATTCAGTCGCGCTCCCTCGGCCGGCCAATGAGCGCGCGGCGGCTCGGTCGGACGCGTGACAGCAGCCAATGAGCGGGGGCGAGGGGCGGGGCGGGCGGGCCGAGGGGCGGGGCCTATGATAATCTCCGGGCGGAACAATGGTGAGGTGAA
Organism: Penaeus japonicus; assembly: GCF_977035675.1. Lineage (NCBI taxonomy): Eukaryota > Metazoa > Arthropoda > Malacostraca > Decapoda > Penaeidae > Penaeus > Penaeus japonicus. The sequence goes on from NW_028234441.1 coordinate 17,677,687, forward strand.
GAGCGTAGGTGCGGCTGCCGGACCTTCAGTATTTGTTGACAAACCGGCAACGCTATACAGCCGTGAGTGACGCTAGTGTTGCCCCCACACAGGACTCGCCCTCCTCTCTCTCTCTCTGTCTGTCTGTCTGTCGGGGAAAAGTGACTGTGGATGACCGTTTTTCGTTGCATGGCCGCGGAGTGGGTGTAGTGAGGACAGTGAGTGGGGTGCGGCGGCGCGCGGCTCTAGGACAAGTCTAGAATGCTGCTGATGGAGGAGATGTTGCCTCACCTTGGCTACGTGCAACCCGCCTTCCACGTGCTGAGCCAGCTCGCCAGGCCCGTCCCGCTGCCGCTCGGACAACAGCTGCCTCCGCTGCCCAGCCTCAGCCACTTCAACAGCCACAATGGCCTCAAGATGGGCGGAATGCCGCCCACCACTCACGAGGGCGGCCCGCACCCGCTCGCCTTCTCCGTGCTGGGTCGCAGCGGCGGCGGCGGCGGCGGCGGCGGCTTTCTGGAGCGGGCGGCAGGAGACCCCAACGGCGCGCTGCCGGCCGGCCTTCCGTCGCCCTACGACCGAGACGACGACAAAGGTGAGTGCTCTCGGGCCCTCGTGCACGACCCGAAGGGACGTTACACCTGCAGGAGGCGCGGGAGAGAGAGAAGAAAAAAACCGCGGTCAGCGGAGCGGGAATACCTGCCCGCGGTCTCCCGCCGCTCGCCTCGCACACCCTCGGCCCTACGGCGGGCGGTCGCGTCGCTACCCTTCCTCTGGATAGCCGCCCTTGCCACACACCCTGTCACCCTGACCTTTTATTCTGACACGTCTATAAAACTCCTTTCTATAAACTTCTCTTTCTCTCCTGTCTGTTGCCCCAAAAATAATTGTATTGATGATAAACTTCTCCGCGCAAAGCACATGCTATCCACTCATCTGTTTTTAACGGTATATCATAATCGTCTGATATAAACCTTTCAATAAAGCTTTTACAAATATCACTTTCTGTCATGGTTTACTTTCATCTATAAACTTATTCTTTATGAAGCAACATCTGCAATTCACAATATTTCATCATATCTTCCGTTTAGTTGTATTTAAACTTGACGATGAAATAAGAAGTTAGAATTTATAAACGCAAAAGTGTTCTTATTTTATATAATAATGTCTGCGGTAAAAAAGCGATGGAAGAATTATACATAGGAATGGAATATCTATATCAGTATTTACCGAATAGGGAGTATATATATATATACTGAGTCTTATATATATATATATATATATATATATATATATATGTATAGATATATATATATACGTTAATATATATATGTATATTGTAAAATATACATATGTTGATGTTATATGTAGTCGATGTATTACGTGTGTTTGTATGTTTTTATTACTAAAACTATTTTGATATATAAGATCATATATAATATCTATAGTATATATATTATATATATATATATAACTATATAATAGGATATATAAATAAA
>NW_028234441.1:17691664-17696664 GCF_977035675.1 Penaeus japonicus
CTACTACCCCCTCTTCCATGTACTTATTATTGTCTTTTTTGCCCCCTTTCCTCATTACCTCTACGCCCCCTATTAACGCCCCCTCCTCTTCCTCCCTTCCCTTTTTGTTTTCCTCCGCTCATACCCTACTCTCGCCCCCTCATTTTATCCATATCTTCTTGCCTATCGACTTCCTTTATTTCTACTTCCTTTTACCTTTTTCCGTTTCCTTACCTCTACAACCTCCCTCAATTATACTTCTTTTCCTATGTTTCTCCCCTCTATCCCTTCCTCATTTCCTTAATCTCAATAGTCTCTTCCTTTCTATTCCCCCTTTTCCTATCTTATCCTTTTACTCATACCATTCCTCTCCTCTTATTTCCTTCCCTCCTCCCCTTACCTTCCTTCCTCTCCCCTCCCTTACCTGCCCTTTTACGCCCCCCTTATCTTACTAAACAACGCCCCCCATATTTTACCTTCTCCTCCCTTCCTACCGTTCGCTTACTTTTACCTCATCTTGCCCTTCTCCCCCCTCCTTGCCTTTTTATTGTTTCACTTTCCACCCTTTTCTCCTTTTTTTTTTCCCTCTCGTAATTCCCTATTCCTTTCCATATGTCTCCTACCCTTTACCTCTTATCCCTTCCTTATCCCCCCTTACCTACCTCTTACATGTTGCTTGCTTCTTTTTGTATTTATATTCTTTTTCCTCTTCCATCTATTTCTACTCCCCCCCCCCCCCCCTTTTCCTTGTCCTATTCACATGCTTCCCTTATGCCCCCAATTTTAATACCATATCTCTTCCTGCCTCCCTAGACCTAATTCTCTACTTTTTACCATCCCGTACTTTACTTTCCTTTTTCTATGCACATTACTTTTTTTTTACGCCAACTATCCTCCCTCCTCCTTCCCTCCTTACGCCCCCTTTATACTTCCTACCCACTCCACATATTTTACCTATTTCTTTTCCTTACGCCCCCCTTTACCTCCTGTATTCTGCCTCCCTTTCCCTCTCCTTACTCCTTTTACCCCTCATTCTCTTCTACTCTCTCCTTATTTTCCTATTTTACTATTCTCCTTTCTTTCCCCGTGCCTTACCCATATCACCCTCCCTCCCCTTTACCTTCCCCCCCTGTTCTTCCTTATAGTCCTCCCTACTCCTCCACCTTCAACGCCCCCTCCGTACCCTCATCACCTCCCTAACCTAAATTATAGACCTCCCATTTTTCCTTTACTATTTTAGAATTACTTAAATCACCTCTTTTTCCCCCCCCCCCCACTTCTTCAATTTATCCTATCTCTTATCTTCCTACACCTACCTTCTATTTCTCCCCTCATGCTTCACTTTTCTTTTTTCACTCCTTCCTTCTCCTCCTTCCCTATATTCATACTTCCCTTTTCCCTTCCCTCTATTCCCTTCTACGCCCCCTCCCTTACGCCCCCTCACCAACCTCCGCAACCCCATACCACCCTCTCTCTCCCCTCTCTCTCCCTCCCCTCTCTCTGCGTCCCCTCTCTCTCCCTCCATTCTCTTTGCCTCCCCTTCCCCATACCACCCTCCCTTCTCTCTCCCTCCCCTCTCTCTGCCTCCCCTCTCTCTCCCTCCCCCTCCCCATACCACCCTCCCCTCTTTCTCCCTCCCCTCTCTCTCAGCCTCCCCTCTCTCTCCCTCCCCTCTCTCTCCCTCCCCTCCCTTCTCCCTCTCCCTCCCCATAACACCCTCTCCCTCCCCTCTCTCTCCCTCCCCTCTCTCTGCCTCCCCTCTCCCTCCCTCCCCCTCTCAGCGATATCAAAATTCACCATATAGCTTGACGCGGCTCTCATATTAGCGCGGCTGAATGTTTCCCTTGTGGCGGGCTATTTCCATACGTAATTCTTTTCCCCTCGGTGGGTTAGCTCTCGGCTCTTACTACTTTCATCCGATCTTTCTCCTGTCTCTTCTCTTTCTCTTTCTCTTTCTCTCTCTTTTTCTCTTTCTCTTTCTCTCTTTCTTTGGTGTTTTCGCGAAACGTGTTTGGTTTTCTTGGGTCTTTGTGTCCGTCGTTTTTTTTTTTTTTTTTGGGGGGGGGGGGGGGGGTTGTTTTGTTTTCGATTTTCTTTTCTTTTTTCTGTCTTTCGCTTTTCTTTTCTCTCTTTTTTCTCTTTTCTTTCTCTCTTTTTATTTTCTTTCTCTTTTCTTTCTTTCTTTCTCTCTCTTTTTCCTCCTCTTCCTCTCTCTGGAGCATCTCTCATCTCTCATCTCTCATCTCTCTCTCCTCGCTCTCTCATCTCCTTCTTCATCTCCCTCTCTCTCTCTCTCTCTCTCTCTCTTCCTCCTCTCCTCTCTCTCTCTCTCTCTTTCTTCCTCTCTCTTCTCCATCCTCTTTTCTCTCGACTCCTGGCGTCTCTCTCTCTCTCTCTCTCTCTCTCTCTCCCATCTCTCTCGTCTCCTTCTCATCTCTCATTCTCACCCTCTCACACTCTCTCTCTCTCTCCCCCCCCCCCCCCCCCCCCCCCCCCCCCCCCCCCCCCCCACCCCCCCCCCCGTCTCTCTATATATATATATATATATATATATATATATATATATATATATGTATGTATGTATATATTGCTAATATTGAAGATGGTGATTATTGTAACATTAAGAAAATGATAATTATATTATTTTGCTATAACAGTAACAAAAATAATGATTATTAATGATGATAATAATGATAATCATAATAATTATATTGATAATAATGATGACGATGATGACGATACCAATAGCAATAATAATGATTATGAAAATAATAATAGTAATAATAATATCGATAATAATTTCAATAATGATAATAGTAGTGATAGTAACAATCATAGAATAAAATTAATTGTAATGATATGATAATGATAACAATAATGATAATGATGATAATGGGAAAAAAGGGTATTGATGATAGTATTAATAATAATGATAACAATGATAATGATAATGATTGATATGATGATAGTAATGATAATAATAAAAATGATGAGAATAATGATATTTATAATATAAATAATGATATAGTTATAATATTTTTTGCCGTATTTATCATTGTTATTGCAATAGTCATTATTGTTATTGTTTGCTATCATTATTAACATCAAAATTCTATATCCTAATAATCATATTCATTATCATTTTCCTTAATATCAAAATCATACATTTTGATTTTGATTCTATCATTTAGGCAATTTTCATTATTATCATTATTCTTATGTTTGTTTGTTTTTGTTTGTTTGTTTCATTATTATTATCATTTATTATTCGGATCATCATTCTCATAATCATTATTGTGATTAAAATTATGATCATTATTTGCTTTATTTTTTTTCTCTCTTTTCTTGATTTTATTATCTTTAACTCGAGTGTTTATTATTATCATTAGCGAGTGTTATTTTTCTTATCGTTATCATGTTGGATATTGTTACCCTTATTATTGTCATTATTATTATCATTCTTTATGTTAATGTTGTTATTATTGCTTTTAGTATTATTATGATTACTGTTATTGCTATTATTATTATTATTATTAATATTATTATTATTATTATTATTATTATTATTATTACTATTATTATTATTATTATTATTATTATTATTATTATTATTATTATTATTATCATTATCATTATCATTATTATTATTATTATTATTATTATTATTATTATTATTATTACCATTAGTATTATCATTTTGATATCCTTAACATCATTATGTTATTATCATTATCATTATCCAATTTTATTCCATATCTCTTATTTTATCTATTCTTGTCTGTTTATCTTTTTCATAAAGATAATAATGATAGTAATTCTTCCTTTTTGTATTTTTATCATTATCATTATTACCATTATTATCATTACTATTATCTTTATTGTTATTGTTACTATTATTACTACTATTGTTATTATCATCCTTATCCTGATTATCATGAATTTGTTATTGATATTGCTATTACTATCAAGGATTGCAGTTGCGTGAGTCCTAATCATATTGAAAATAATAGTAATGATAATGATAATTATTATCTTTACTATTATTATATTTCGTTACTGGTACCATTTTTGTTGTTATTGATGTTATCATTTTTTTTTTATTATCATTATTATTTTTTTATTATTGTTATTATTATTATTATTATTATTATTATTATTATTATTATTATTATTATTATTATTATTATTATTATTATTATTGTATACTCATCTTTTTCTATATTTTTCACAGTAATGATAATGATAATAATATTAATAACATTAACAATGATAATAATAATGGTAATTAATAATAATGATAATGATAATAATGATGATAATGATAATAATAATGATAATAATAATCATGATAATGATAATAATAATGATAATAATAATAATAATAATAATAATAATAATAATAATAATAATGATAATAATAATAATGACAATAATAATAATAATAATGATAATAATAATAATAATCATAATAATAATAATGATAACAATAGTAATAATAATAGTAATAATAATAATGATAATAATAATAATAATAATCATTATTATTATTATAGTTATTATTATTATTGTTATCATTATTATTATTATTATTATTATTATTATTATCATTATTATTATTATAATTATTATTATTATTATCATCGTTGTAATTACTATTATCATTATTATCAACACGATTATCCTCTCTATTATCATCATAACAAACACCAGTACTATATATCACCATTAACACCATTATCATCCCCACAAACTTCATTTTCTCTCGCTCATCATCACACATACATATCTTCTTGTAATCATCACCATTATCTTTATTCCATCATTCACGAAAAAGGCAAGAAATTCGGAGATATCACATTAAATCAGCATGCGATAAAACTTCAAATTTCAAGTTATATCTCGAGGTATAGTGCGGCCGAGATACTATTAAGGATGATCTATATCATTAACAATATAACTGTTATTAGGTACTTTGGCACTACTTTTCTGTTGCCTTTCATTTCTGCATTGTTATTTTATAA
>NW_028234441.1:17713067-17715567 GCF_977035675.1 Penaeus japonicus
ACATTGTTAAGTACAAACCGACCGCTCATCCTCAACCATAACAGCGCCAACCACAAAAGAAAGACCGACGTTTCGCTATTCTATAGAGAGGGACCTACCTCCTTCTACCCCTCTACCTCCCCCCCCCACCCTCAACCCCTCTACCCTAACCTCTTGCCTTCTAACCCTTCCCTTATCCCTTCTAAAACCACCCTACTGATACTCTAGTTTCTCCCCCAACCCCCTCCCCACCTCTGCATAACCTCAAAGAACCCCCCTCCTCTCCCCGCCTCCCCCTCCATAACCTCAAAGAACCCCCCTCCTCTCCCCGCCTCCCCCTCCATAACCTCAAAGAACCCCCCTCCTCTCCCCCCCTCCCCCTCCACAACCTAAAAAAAAACCCTCCTCTCCCCCCCTCCCCCTCCATAACCTCAAAGAACCCCCCTCCTCTCCCCCCCCTCCCCCTCCATAACCTCAAAGAACCCCCTTCTCTCCCCCTCTCCCTCCCCCTCTTCTCCTCTTACTTCTCCTTCTTCTTCTTTCCCTCTCCCCACCGACCACCCCCGTCCCCCCACAAACAAAACGCCGAGCAAAACGCTTTTCAAACAAAGGCAAGGGCGAGAGTGAGGGAGTGGGAGTATTGCGGGGGGGGGAGTTGCGGCGTTGCGGGGTTGCGTTGCGGCGGGCGGGCGCGGGCGGCGGGTTGCGGGCGGGTTCGGCGTTTGCGGTTGCGGTCCACGCAAACCAAGACGAGCGGCTTAAAGAATATATCCAGGTATACTAATTGAGACATCAGCGCTGGGGCGGTTGGGGTATAGGAGGGAGGGAGGGAGGATAGAGGAGGAGGAGAGAGGGAGGAGGAGAGAGGAGTGGGTAGGGTCTGTGGGTGGGGTAGGGTAGGATGGGTAGGATGGGGTAGAGGGTAGAATGGGGGAGGGAGGGTGGGCGGCGAGGGTAAGAGTTACCGCTGTGTCAAAGGTTTTACTCGCCCCGTCTTGGTTGAAGTCTTCATTCCAGCGCCCAACCTCCCGCGATTCTCTTTGCCCTTGTTCGTAGCGCCGGGAGAGAGTGGCTCGCTTTTCATTTTTAGGGCAGATTTGTGTTTTTGTTATTTTATTTATAGGTAGTTATATCTGTATATCTATATATCTATCTAATTATGTATCTGTCTACCTATCTATCTATCTATATATCTACCTACCTACTTATCTACCTATCTACCTACCTATCTAGCTATCTATCTACCTACCTTTCTATCTCTATATCTATCTATCTATCTATTTATCTATCTTCATAACCTCTACACATAAATACATATCAATATACATTCCCGTATTATACATTCACTCCTCCGTCGCACTTTTGAATTTTCGCACAGCCAACCTCGGAAAAAATAAATATATATATATCATCAATTCTCTCTATTTCTTCTTCTCTCGCCTTATTATCATTCCCCATCTTAATATATATAGACCATATAATATAATCCATACGATCACATACATATTATTCCACTCCTGTAATGCGTATTAATAGACATTACGCGATATAAACTAGCTTATACGAGGAAAATATTCGATGCATTTTGATCGCGTATAAAAAAAAAAATAAAAAAAATAAAAAAAAAATAAAAATCATATACAAGCCGATTACCACGATATTATAGATTGCATTAATTGCAATTCCGGCCGTTGATTTGCAAGCGAGGGAGAGTCAGTGTGGAGATTTCTAATGATCTTTCCGGTGATGTTTTTGAGTCACCGGGATAATCGGGATAATTTTGATGGCGATGGTGACGAAATTAGGATGGTGAGGATGTAGGTGGTGATGGTGATGGTGATGGTGAAATAGTAGCGTTAGTTACTGTGATGATAGTAGTAATGAGGATAATTATAACGATGATTATAGTAATGATTATGATAAGTAGCGCTACTAATAATGATAACGATAATGATAGTAGTAATAGCTAATGATAGTTATAATGATAATAAAAAATAACACTAGTGATAGAAACAACAATATTACTATTATTAATAATTATAATAATATCAATAAAAATGATGATGATGATAATGACATTAACAACAACAATAACGAGGAATGATAATGATGATAACAATAGGAATATAATTATAATGATAATCGTGATCATAATAGACCAGTATTAATAAAAATGATAATATCAACAGTGATGATAATGTTGGTATCAAGAATATGATTAATGTTAGAAAGATAATGATAACAATAAGGATAATAATGATACTATGAATAATAATTATGACGATAATTATTACGATGAGGAGAGTATTAATAATGATAACGAAAGGAATCATAATTATGATAATAATGACAATAATAATGTTAATAACGATAATCAGGAAAATGATAATGGTAATGATAATAATGATAATGAAAATAATAACAAAAATAATAAAAATAATAATAATATCATTAATAATAATAATAATGATAATGATGATAATAACAAAGACCATGAAAATAATAATAATAATAAAAATAA
>NW_028234441.1:17733067-17738067 GCF_977035675.1 Penaeus japonicus
ATCGCTGTTGTTATTATTAGTGGTATCATTATCATATTAATGACTATTATTTTTATTGTTATTATCATTATTATCATTCTCATTATTATTATTGTTCTTTTTATTATTATCATCATCATTATCATCATCATCATCATCATCATCACCGTCATCATCATCATCCTCACTTTTTTTTAGTTGTTATTATTATTCCATTATTTCTTTATAATTATTTTTATTATCATCATTATCAGTATTATTATCATTCTCATTCTCATTCTCATAATAATTGTTATTATTAGCATCATTAATATTCTTATTATTACTATCAAAAGAAGACGAAGAAGAATGATGATAAAGAGAAAAAAAAAGAAAAAAAAAGAAAAAAAACACAGATAAAAAGCACTATGGTATACAACAGTAACATTAAAAGTTGCAAATACATTGTAATGATTATGACAGTCATAAATTGCCAATAAAATCTCGAAAGCTGTAATAGAAATATTGTGATAAGATCTATCATTGATAACAATTTAATAGTCTGACACATTTAGTCTTACATGATGGAGGTCGTAACACAAGATTGTATGTATATATTGAGACGTACACGTGCTCTCGCTCACACACACACATACACGCACACACACACACGCGAATACGTACAGTACTCAAACACACGAACACGCACACGCAAGAACGCACGCACACGTACACGTACAATACTCAAGCACACGAATACGCACACGCAAGTACACACGCACGCACTCATGTTTTATGCATGTGTCTCTTTATAGTCTTTTGCGCGAAAAAAAGCAAATATATTTGTTATTAAAAGATTATTTCACTAGTATAGTGTTGACCCCTCCCCCTCCTCTCGCCCCCCCCCCACACATACTTTCCCTCCCTCCTTTCTCACTATTCCTCTTTCGCTCACACTTTCTTTTTCGTCTCCTCTCTCTCTCTCTCTCTCTCTCTCTCTCTCTCTCTCTCTCTCTCTCTCTCTCTCTCTCTCTCTATCTATCTATCTATCTATCTATCTATCTATCTCTCTATTTATTTATTTATTTATCTATCTATATATCTATCTATCTCTCTCTCTCTGTCCCTCTCTCTTTATCTCTCCCTCCATCCCTCCTCTTTCTCTCTATCTCTCTCCATCCCTCCTCTTTCTCTCTCTTTCCTTTCCTCCTTCCTCTTCCCCCTATCTTTCCCTCTTCCTTCCTCGTCCCTTCTCTTTCCTTTCCTCCTCTCCTCTTCCCCCTTTCTCATTCCCCCCTCCCTCCCTTCCTCCCTCCCCCCTCCCTCCCTCCCTCCCTCCCTCCCCCCATCCACCAACCTCCCTCCCCCTCCCCCTATCCACCAACCCCCCTCCCTACCTCCCTCATCCACTAACCCCCCTCCCTCCCTCCCCCCATCCACCAACCCCCCTCCCCCCCATCCACCAACCCCCTCCCTCCCTCCCCCCATCCACTAACCCCCCTCCCTCCCTCCCCCCATCCACCAACCCCCTTCCCTCCCTCCCTCCGCAATCCCTCACGGTCAAAGGCTTCCCGCGATTTACCGATAGCGCGGCGGTAGCGTTAGCGTTAGCGGACTTTCCTTCGTCGGTAAGAATATTAAACGCATGTTTTTGTTGTTCTTGTTTTGATGGGGGGGAGCGGGTTGCGTTTTGTTTGTTTGTTCGTTTGTTTGAGTTTGTTTATGTATGTATATATATATATATATATATATATATTTATGTATTTATATATATATATATTATTATACACACACACACACCCAACACACACACATCACACACACTCACAACACAAGTCCCCCCCCCCCCCTGCCCACCCTCGCCCTCTGTCATTACAATTAATGTCTTATTTCGGCGCCTCGATCGCGGAGAGTCGCCTCCGCATAACACGTTTTGTCTCGCTCCGTTCATTAGAGATAATGGCCGCGTCAGTCGCCTCTGATGGGATCAGTCATTCGGTATCGTGGGGTAAGTGGTAAGAAGAGAGGGGTATAGGGGGTGGTGGGGTAGAGGACGGATGAAGAGGGGGAGAGGGGGAGGGGCAGTGGGAAAGAGGGAGGGGGTAGAGGGGGGATAGGGGAAGAGAGGGCTGTAGGGATGGGGGAGGGGGGAGAGGGAGAGGGGGGAGTGGGGACGGGGGAAGAAGGAAGAGGGATGAGAGGAGGGGGTGGGATTTTTTGGAAATGGGGAAGAAGGGAGAGGGAGGAGAGGAGGGGGTGTTATTTTTTGGAAATGGGGAGGGGTATGGGGAAAGGGAAGAGAAAATGGGGAGGGGGATTTTCGGAAGTGTGGAGGGGAATGGGGAAAAGGGGAGGGGGATGGAGGGTGTGGTTGTTTTGTGTTTGTTTTGTTATAGATATTTCATGTTTTCGCTATTTCGGCCTGTGGGTTATTGCTTTCTCTCTCTCTCTTTTTCTCTCTCTCTCTCTCTCTGTTTTTTTTTTTTCTCTCTCTCTCTTTCTCTCTCCCTCTCTCCCATCCCTCCCTACTACCCCCTTCCCCTCCACACTCCTCCCCTCCCAACCACTCCCCATCCACTCCCACCCCATATAACAAAAAAAAAAAACAAAAAAAAAAACGGCAACTCGATTCACTCTGCGGTTACCACCTAGCATTATCGCGTCACCTTTTATCAATATATTTTGTCATCCGCCATTTTTTTGCGGTCAACTTAATGTCTTGATTTGCAATGGAATCTCCAATTATCTTCAGGAAATTCTGTTGCACCGCTTGCCATTCTGTTGTTGCAATAACGCCGTTCTCAGTGAGTGATGATTTGTTGAAGGTAATTTGTGAGTGCGATGATGAGTTGGTGTTGACTGATGAATTTAGAATGGTTATTAATTATGAAAAGCTATTATTATTTCATTTTTTATTCTTTATGTTTTATCATTCTTGTTTTTATTTTTTATTTTTTCCTCATATCATTTTTGTTACTATTGTTACTAGGATCATTTTGACTTTTATTAGTATTGTTATCATTATTATTACTACTACTACTATTTTTACTATGATTGTCGTTTGTATTTTTTTTTTTTTTTTTTGTCATTATCATTATCATTTTCATAATCAATTTTCTAACTCGCTTTCTCCTTCTTCTCACTCTTCTCCTCCTCTCCCCTCTTCTTCTTCTAATTCTCCTCCTCCTCCTCCTCCCCCTCCTCCTCCTCCTCTTCCTCCTCCTCCTCCTCCTTCTTCTTCTTCTTCTTCTCCTCCTCCTCCTCCTCCTTCTCCTCCTCCTCCTCCTCCTCCTCCTCCTCCTCCTCCTCCTCCTCCTCCTCCTCCTCTCCTCCTCCTCCTCCTCCTCCTCCTCCTCCTCCTTCTTTCTCCTCTTCTTCTTCATCTTCTAATCCTCCTCCTCCTCCTCCTCCCCCTCCTCCTCCCCCTCCTCCTCCTCCTCCTCCTCCTCCCCCTCCTCCCCCTCCTCCTCCTCCTCCTCCTCCTCCTTCTCCTCCCCGCCTCCCCTCCCCCTCCTCCTCTCCTCCCCGTCTTATAACCCGTTGAAGCTATGCTCATGGCGGTAAGGAATGATCTGAACAAGGGGTGTTGGTTGGAAATCAAGGAGGGTAGGGAATGGGAAGAAAAGGGGGGGAGGGAGATTATGTTCATGTTTTCCATTCCCCTTTTACCCCCCCCCCCCACACCCTCCGCAGCTCACCCCTTCTTTCCCTCTCCCCCAACATATACAGCTGTTCTGACAATTCGTTTGTGAATTATTCGTGGGTTTAGGGGGCAGGGGTAGGGGGTAGGGGGGGGGGGGGCGAGAGGTCGTTGGATAGATGAGGGGCTAGGTTAGGGGGGGGGGCTAGTCCCCAGGTAGCTTTTTTATGTTTGTTTTTTCAATGGTTTTCTTTTTTTTTTTCATATTAATATATTCGGTCATGAAATATCTTCACTGTATTTGCATGCATTTGTAACGTCTGCATAAATAACATACTGTATGTGAGTAAACGAGTGTGTGTGTGTGGTGGGTGTGTGTGGGTGTCTGAGTGTTGTCTGAGTTTTGTGTGTGTGGTTTGTGTGTGTTTTGTGGTGTCTGAGTGTGTGGTGTGTGTGTGTGTGTGTGTGTGCCTGAGTGGGTGCGTGTGTATATTCTCTAAAGATATACTTACTATACATGAAATCACACATGCACCGAGTTATAACTTTCACTTTAAAACATCGACCATGACATGAATTGGAAATGTTTTGGCGAAATGGCTTCACTTCAATTCACGTCTCTGTGTTATTTTTATATATATATATTTTTTTTTTTTCTTAATCAAAAATAAAGATTAATTTGAGATGCATGAAATCAAATTTAATCAGATCGAATTTACTTTTAATCTGCATAGAGTTAAACGATTTCCAAGATAGAGAGTGCGTGAGTGATAGGAGAGAGAGAGAGAATAGAGAGAAGAGAGAGAAGAGAGCGAAGAGAGAAGAGAGAGAGAGAGAGAAGATAGAGTGAAAGCGAGCGAGATGAGAGAAGAGAAAGAGAGAGAGTGTGAGAGAGAGAGATGAGAGAGAGAGAGAGAGAGAGAGAGAGAGAAGAGAGAGAGAGAAGAAGAGAACAAAGACTCGACAAAGGGAAGATATATAAACGAGAGGGAAAAGAAAGAGAGAGCGAGAAAGCGAACAGAGTGAGAGAGAGAGAAGATAGAGAGAAGAGAGAGAGAGAGTGTCGAAAGAGGAACATAAATTGAAGTTCCTGTAAGATTATGATCATGATGAGTTCATAAATTCTCACGTTATTACGGCGAGTAATGACCTTTCCTTCTTAAGCTGAATTTTGCCATTACTTCTCTCTTTCTTTGTCTCTCTCTCTCTCTTTCTCTCTCTCTCTCCTCTCTCTCTCTCTCTTCTACTATCTATCTATCTCTCTGCCTCCTCTCTCTCTCTCTTTCCTCTCTTTGTGTATATATATATAGTATGTATATATATATATATAGATATATAATATATATATATATATATATATATATATATATATATATATACTTACACACATATACACACACAC
>NW_028234441.1:17743067-17745567 GCF_977035675.1 Penaeus japonicus
CTCCCCCTCCCCCCACCACACCCCCACACCCTCCTCTTCCCCTTCCCCCTTCCCCCTCATCCCCCCCAACGGCGCTGGGACTCCTGCGCGCGAACCATATGTTTCCTTCGTCCACCTCCTCTATTACCCAACCCGGATTTAAGGAGGCAGGACCCAGGACGCCTATTCGCCGGATCAACACTGACCGCTACGCTTCCCTCCCTTCTTTTCTTTTTTTTCTCTCTTCTCTCCTTTCTTCTGTACGGCCTTTGCTCTATCCTTGTCCTTCTTTCCCTTCGTCCGTCTTTAGGTGTGGGCTTCTTTCTATTCTTCTTCCTTCTCGCCTTTCTTTCTTCTATCTGCTCTTCTCTCCGTCCTTCGCAATCTCTTTCTATATTTTTCCCTCTGTCACTCTCTGTTTTTTCTTCTCTCTCTCCTTTCGCTCTGCTATTCCCTCCATACTTCCCTCTCTCTCTCTCTCTATCCCTCTTCCCTCCTTCCATCCCTCTCTCTCTATCCCCTTCCTTCCCTCCACCCATCCATCCATCCATCCATCCACCCATCCCATCCCCCTTCCCCTCGTAAGCCCCCTAAAACAAAACAAAACAATACAAAACAAAAGCAAAAAAGAAAAAATAGAAAGAAAATAGAAATGTCCAAAAACCAAGAAGATGATGATGACCTTATTACCGACTATACATCAACCGCGCGGGTATCTTCCGTCTCGCGAAGGCAACCCGGAATTATTGTCCGGCGCCATGTTATTTCCCGCCTCGCACCTGTAATTGATTCGTGGGTGTGGGTGCGAATTAGCAGCGGCCACCGAGCCTTGTTATTCGCTTTAATTACAGCGGGCCTTTATGCCGTCTCACAAGCGACCGGGAGATGAATTGGGAATTGGTTTGGTTCATGGCGAGGGATGAGGGAGGGAGGAGAGGTGGGGGGAGGGATGAGGGAGGGAGGGTAGGTGGGTGGATGGGAGGGTAAGTGGGGGGAGGGAGGATAGGTTGGGGGAGGGTAGGTGGGGGGAGGGAGGGTAGGTGGAGGAGGGAGGGTAGGTGGGGGAGGGGATGGGAGGGATGGGAGGGAGAGAGGGTAGGTGGGGGGAGGGGGGATGGGAGGGAGGGTAGGTGGGGAGACGGGATGGGAGGGAGGGTAGGTGGGGGATGGTCAGGTGGGGGGAGGTGGGGGACGGGACGGGAGGGAGGGTAGGTGGGGGGAGGGAGGTAGGGAGAGAGGGTAGGTGGTGCGTAAGAGCGAAAGAGAGAGATATCTAGAGAGAGAAAATGAGTGAGAGAAAGACTGAGAGAGAGAGAGAAAATACGTGAGAAAGAGAGAGAGAGAGCGTAGGAGGAGAGCAATATTCATTCGCTTGTCTGCTTGCCTTTGTGCCTGTGTGTGCGTTCGCGGGTTCGACCAAAGAGATTCGATAACTTAGGAGATCTTTCATTTAACCTTTTTCTCTCCTTCGCGTGCGTTCGGACATTAATTATTCTCTCTCTCTCTCTCTCTCTCTCTCTCTCTCTCTCTCTCTCTCTCTCTCTCTCTCTCTCTCTCTCTCTCTCTCTCTCTCTCTCTCATCGATCACTTAAACACACACTCCACCCCTCTCATTCCTCTTTTTTTTTTTAACCTTTTTACTTTTTTCTTTCTCTCCCTCCCTCTCCCCCTCTTTCTCTCTTTCTCTCATCCGTTTGTCAATACCTCCAATCTACTATTCAAGCGGGGGTGAGTTTGCCCTCTTGATTTACGGGGAGTTAAGTGAATCAAAAAGGTTATTTATCTTTGAAAAAGTTATTCATCTGTGCTTGCTTGCCTTTAAGCGTCCTGAGTTACGGTGACTTTCGCCCCAATGTGGTCACGATTTTGTTGTTTTTTGTGTTTGTTTGCGTTATTATTGTTGTTGTTGTTGTTGTTTTTATTTTTGTCGTGATTGTTGTTGTTGCTGTTATTATCGTTATTGTTGTTTTTATTATCATTATTATTACTATCATTATTATTATCATTATCATGGTTATTATTATCATTATTGTTGATGTTATTATCATTATTATTACTATCATTATTATCATTATTATTACTATCATTATTATTATTACCATGATTATCATTACCATTATGATCATTATTATTATTACCATGATTATCATTACCATCATTGCCATTATTATTAAAAATATACAGCTCATAGTATCATCAATATCATCACAACCCCCCCCCCTAAAAAAAGAAACTAACCCCCCCTCCCCCCTCCCCCCCTCCCCAGATCTCGATGACGCAGACGGCGACGCGGCGGCGAAGCGGCGTCGCTCGAGGACGAACTTCAACTCGTGGCAGCTGGAGGAGCTGGAGCGAGCCTTCGAGGCGTCGCACTACCCGGACGTCTTCATGAGGGAGGCGCTGGCCATGAGACTAGGCCTCACGGAGAGCAGGGTCGCTGTAAGTAGGCCTATCTTTTTTTTTTTTTTTTTTTTTTTTTTTTTTTTTTTTGAAAGGGGGGTATTTTTTTTAGATTTTTTTC
>NW_028234441.1:17755567-17758067 GCF_977035675.1 Penaeus japonicus
GTCAGCCTCGAGCAGCTGCGCCGCGAGTACGAGACGCAGCACAAGCCGGAGCCCGAGATCGACGTGGTGGGCGACGGCGACGACTCCGACGACACGCGCGACTACCCCGACGACGGCCCGGGCGGCGACTCGTCCTCGTCGTCGCGCGAGCCGCCCACCACCACCACGCCCACGCCCGCCTCGCCCAAGAGCCCGCCCACCACCACCACCACCACGGCCGCCACGCCGCCGCCCAAGCGCCCGCGCCCTTCCACCTTCTCCATCGCGTCGCTGCTCTCGCTCTCCGAGCCGGCGGCCGAGGGCGCGGCGCCCCCTTCGGCCCCCCCGCCTCACGAGCACCGCCCGCCCGCCAGCCCCCTGCCCTCCGCCCTCGCCCTCGGCCCGCGCGACGCCGCCTCGCCCTCCGCCCATGCCTCGCCCTCGCCCGCCCACTCCGCCTCCCCGTCTATGGTCCTTGGGGGGGCGGTCTCCCCCTCCCCGCGGGACAGCGACGGGGGGCGCCCCCACCTCCTCCCGTCGCTCTCCCTCCCCCCCTCCATCAGCGTCAGCGTCCGGAGACCCACGCCCCTCCCCTCGCCCGACGGACGCTAGCCTCCCCCGACACGCCCCTCCCCTCCCCACGGGCGGCCCTCGGAGGGGACGGGGGAGGCGGGGAGGCGGGGAGGGGGGCAAGGGAGGAATTAGTCCAAAATAGGAGGGGGTGAGCGGGGGAGGGGAGGCCAGTCTCCCTCCCTCCCCCCCACTCCCTTCTCCCTTTCCTTCCCCTCTCTCCCCTCATCTCCCCTCTCCGTGGCGAGGAGCAACGGGTCATATGAACAAGCTTTAGCTGGTGAAAGAAAAGACTTCAAAACAAAAAAACAAAAACAAAAAATGATAATGAAAGAGAATCCATAGACACATATATAGATAAATAAGTGAATGGAGATAACGGAAAAGAACCGCGTGTTTTTGTATATAGTAAAATGTAGACGTCTAATATTCCCAAAGCTGTGTGATATGAACGGAAAAACAAACAAACAAACAAAACAAACACAAACAAATACGAAAAAAGAAACTCTTCTTGTGTTTAAGAGAACTCGAAAGAAAGAGAAAGAAAGTGAAGAAGAAAATATAATAACGATAATAATATTAATAATATAATTAACAATATTAGAACGTTTATTCAAAGAAGGATTTTTTTTTCAAATACAGAAATTTATGAAAAAAAACGAGGGACAAAACGGCTCGTGTCTCTCCTGTGTTTATCATCCACTATGTTACAGTGGACGGGAGGCTTGACACACGTTAGATTCTTCGGTGGGGCCTGTCTGTGGCTCTGTCTGTCTGTCTGTCTGTCTGTCTGTTTTGACTGACTGTCTGCGTCACGTCGCTGTCTTTTTCTCTCTTTTTCTCTCACTGTTTTTTTTTTTCTTTCTTTCTTTCTTTTTTTTCTCTCTATTTTTTCTTTTCTTTTCTCTCTTTTTTTCTTTCTTCTTTTCTCTCTTTCTTTCTTTCTTTCTTTCTCTCTCTTTCTCTCTCTCTCACTCTCTCTCTCTCTCTCACCCTCAATCCCACCCTCCCTCCTTCTTCTACCCACCTCCCTCCATCCCTCCCTCCTTCCCTTCCCTCCTTCCCACCCTAATTCTCCCTCCCTCCCTCTTCTACCCTCCCTCCCTCTCTCCCTCCCTTTCACCCTCCCTTTCTCCGGATGTCTTCGCTCAGGACATCCGCATCGATAACATTTCATCTGTAGATAATAAGGAACAATTTCTTATTTATTCGTGTCATTATTCATCGTGTTTTAGATATATTTATGTTTCCCAGTGTGTAATATTGTCAAATGTATACGTAGATATGGAAAAAAAATGTGTAAATATATATTACAGTTATATATTAAATTGATTTGTATTTTTTATTTCCTCGCTATAAACTCAGATTCTGATTCGATTTCAGATCATTCTATTCCATGGATTAAATTAAATAAATATTAAACTAATAAATCAATTAATGAAACAAACATTGAATTAAAAAACATTTCAATTAGAACGAATGTTTATATGCTGAAACTCTCTGGGATTTGGATAAATAAAGGAATGAATAAAGAAAGCAGGAAAGATAGACATAGAGAAAGAACGATAGGAAAGAGAGAGAGAAAGAAAGCAAGAAAGAAAGGAAGGAACAGAGAGGGAAGGGAAAAGAATTGAGAGAGAGAGAGGGAAAGGGAGAAAGAGAGAGAGAGAGAGAGAGAGAGAGAGAGAGAGAGAGAGAGAGAGAGAGAGAGAGAGAGAGAGAGAGAGAGAGAGAGAGAGAGAGAGAGAGAGAGAGAGAAGGAAAGTCAACATGAATTATAATGATAGTGATAAAATAGATGATGATAAAGATAAGGATATCAGCCTTATGATGATAATGTTAATGATGATAATAATAGGATAATGATAATGATAATAATGATAATGATGATAACAATGAGGATATTAAAAGTGATGATGATGATGAAAATAATAATATTGATAAACATGAT
>NW_028234441.1:17787315-17804815 GCF_977035675.1 Penaeus japonicus
CTCCCCCCCTCCCTCCCCTTCTTCCCCTTCTCTTCTTCCTTCCTCTCCTTCTCCCTTCCTCCTCCTCCATCTTCTTTTCATCTTCTCTTCCATCTATACTTCATCTTCTTCTTCTTTCTCCTCTTCGTTTCCTTATTTTTCTCATTGTTATTGTCATTTTTTGTATTTTTTTATACTTCTCCTCCTCCTTCTCTCTCTCCTCTTTCTCCTCACCTTGTTCACCTCAGTCACCTCCTCTTGCTTCATCCTCTTCCTCTTCCTCCTTCTTCCTCCCAGTTCCCCCTTCTCTTCTTCTCGCTCCTTCTTATACTTATCTTCTTCTTCCTATTCCACCTCCTCTTCCTCTTCATCTACCTTCTGTTCCTCTTCTATTCTTCTTCCCTTCTTCATACTCTTTCCCCTCTTTGTTCTCCTTTCCTGCCCCTCCCCAAACTTGATTTCCCTATTCCGTTAATGCTTCTTTCTCTCTCCTTCGGCTTATATATACATATATATATATAAATATATATATATATATATATATATATATATATATATATATATATATATATATATATATATATTTTATTTATTATAAGGAAGAGGTAATCCAACACGGGAGAGAATTCATTTCGAAAATTACAAAACACGTTCGGAGATGCAATCTCCATTCCATCGCTAAAACAAACCAAACAGGGAAAGTTAATTCCAAAAACATTAAACATAAATATACAGAATTAATATACATGAAATATCATTCGATGATCACAGACAAGAAGCCAGTTAATGTACTAACCTGGGGGTATGGGTAGTTGGTGTTAATTTAAAATGGTAAAACAGGGCAGGTTGCAGTGGAACTATTGTGTTAGTTCTGGTTTCATAGTTAAGGTGTGGAGGAGGACTCTGCTTATGATCAGATAAATCTGTTGAGGTGGGGCGAGGGTTAAGATTTTGAAATCAGTTGCTAAAAGGGTGATTGTGGAGGTGAGAGAGTGCTCTCTAATTGCTGAGAAAGGATGGGTTTACTCAGCTGTAGGCCTGTCCTGAATTGAACTTGCCTTTGTGTTTCGAGAATGCTGGGTGACGGAGCCATCGTGAGGTTTGACCCAACGTACCGAGCCTGAGCTTAGGACAAGTAAAAAAGGTAAACACATTCGAACTTAATTATTCAGAGTCGCACTTTTCTCTTGTTCTTAATGAAAAATTTCCGATAGTTATTAGAATTATTAAAAAAACAAACGAAAACAGATCTGAGAGGACTAGCATTGTTTGAGAATTTTATTTAATGATTTTCTAAGATCAAAAACTAAGACGCCCAATATATGGAAGTTTTATATATTTTGAATGTCTTTGTTTGACTGTGGGTTGGTCACAGGTTTCGGGTGCAATTTCTGACACAGGAAATTGCTTAGTGCTTTATGAAATAGGTATAAGATGTACCCATTGTAGTGAAAATATTCCTTTAAGAATGAAAACTTCTTTATGAAAACTGGGGTTCAAGTAGAACAATAATATCCTATGCTCGGTTAATAAAAGTGTTGTAGGTTGTTCTAGGCTTGTAAATAATGGAGGAATATGCTTTAGATAGTGAAGTCCAAGGCCAGTGAATGTGGGTTTTCCCTGTAAGCACTTGGTGAAAGAAGGACAGTCATGTTATTCACGAAAAACTTATGCTAGGGCTATCAAGGGAAAAAGATAGTTCCTTATTTTTGTTGTTCAATTTCACAAAATGTGAATTTGATTTTGTGGGATGGTTGTGGAATTCAAGTATGTACGGGAAAAGGGTTATGTGAGAGGGCGTCCATTTAAGAGAGTAAGAAGGTATCATCAATGTAACGACGACGATATAAAGTAGGTTTGAAATTCCTCAGGGACAATTCGTCAACCCAAGCTTTTGTTCATGATGAGGCCAAAAGGGAAAGTGTTTGCATCAACAAGGGCCAAGTGGCGATCCCATTGCTACCCGTCTATCTGTGTGTAGATTAGAGCCATTTAAAAGTAAAACACTGAATTGTGAGGCAGCTATATCCAAATAGTTTCTTTATAAGTTGTCTTTGTTTAGACCATATGTAGTTTAAGAGTGTATGAGGTAGTTTTGTTTATGATTATATCACGTGGTTTCATGTTGAGAGAAACATTAGTAAAAATAACGATTAATGTCAAAGATTGGCCATTGTGACAGGTCGTAAGTGGTTTAAGGTTCACTTATTTCTTTAATAAATTGAAAAGATGTTTTTGTATGGTGTATTCATTTGTAGTGTTAAAGGGGTGATGATCTTAACTAAAGAATTTTGCAACATATAATTGAAGGTTCCAATAGCAGAAATGATGGGGGGCGTAGTGGGTTGACCGTTTTGTATGAATTTTTGGGAAGGCCATATAAAGGAGAACCAGGTTTGGAAAATAAGGGGGGCACATGTAGTTAGGAGGTTTGTAAGTGGTTTCACCGAGAGTTGTTCTTATCGAGCGACAAGAGTCTGTGTTGGTTTGTCTTCAGTTTCAGTAGATAAGTAGCGGTGGTCATACATTTATTGGTTTGAAATTTTGGAAAGTGTCGATTGAATATAGTTTAAGCTTAATTAAAGGTTTGCATCATCTTTGTTTAGGATAACAACTCCACGACCTTATCTGGTTTAGTGATGACGATGGTATTGTCATCTTTTAAGATCTTTTAAGGGTGCCAAGGAAGGGGTGTGGATTACAATTGTTCTTGCATTGAACATTTTGATTTCTTGTGTAAGTATCATGTCCCACAGTAGAAATGCTGTTGGTGATCATGTCTTCCATCTTTTTCCAAATCTCACAATTTTGAAGGAGTTGGATAGCTGTCAAAACGAGGAAAGAATTGGCTATGGGAAATGGTATTGGTGGTTAAAATCCAATAGTCATGGAGTGAGACACTATAGAAAGAGAGAAGAATTGGTCTGGGGAAATTGTTCTCTGCATAGTCTCAAGTCAGAAATTTCTGTTTGTTCTGATAGTATCTGTACGAAAAGTTATATAATAACCTAACCCTCTATATCTACCCTCTCTCTCTCTCTCTCTCTCTCTCTCTCTCTCTCTCTCTCTCTCTCTCTCTCTCTCTCTCTCTCTCTCTCTCTCTCTCTCTCTCTCTCTCTCTCTCTCTCTCTCTCTCTCTCTCTCTCTTTAAAAAGTTCATAGCCCGGTAAGCTTACACTTAAAATGGATAGATGGATAGATAGATAGATAGACAAACATATATATAGATAGATAGACAGACAGATAGATAGATAGACAGACAGACAGACAGACAGATTGACTGACTGACTGACAGACAAATGAGAGACAGGACAAACACATAGACAACACGAAACAAAACAAGAAAAAAAAATCAAATTTGATAAATACCTAAAATCTATTCACGCACCCCCCCCTCCCGCTTAAAAAAAAAAAAAAAAAAAAAAAAAACATTGCGAAGCAGGACGCGAACGTGCACATTACCTCTTTCGTTGCAAGACAAACGTTCGTCTACACCAACCGCTTCGGATTCGTAGCAGAGATCTTAACCCGTTGAAACCCGTAATCAGAAATGTATTTAATCACATTACCTGCAATTACATTTAAAAAAAAAAAAAAAAAAAAAAAAAAAAACACTTTTAATTCTTGAGTATTAACATTTGCTTTAATCCGGTGTGTTTGTTATTTACTAAGGACTTTGTTCTCTGTTGCATTTAGGATATCAATTGGAATTTGCAATGTTTTACGAGCGTGTGCAAGGTCCGTGATTATGAGTGTAACTTGAGTGGGTTTGCGTGAGGAGTCGTGTTGGGGGAGTTTCACTTTGTGTGTGCTTTGTGCTTGTGCTTGTGTCCGGGGTGGGGGTGGGGGGTTGCTTGTGGGGAGGGGAGGGGGAGGTGCTTGTGCTTTTTGTGTGTGTTTGTGGATGTGTGGGTGTGGGTGTGAGAGAGAATGAGAGAGAGAGAGAGAGGGGGGGAGGGGAAAGTCTCAGAGATAGTGATAGACAGAGTGGGCGAGGGGAGAGGTGAGTAGAGAGAGAGGAGAGAGAGAGAGGTGAGAAAGAGAGGAAGATGAGAAAAGAGCTGAGAGGAACGCGGCAGAGAAAAGGATGAAGGAGGAAAGAGAGAGAGAGAGAGAGAGAGAGAGAGAGAGAGTATGGGGGGTGGAGCTAAGAAAAGGATTAGAGGGGGAAAGAGGAAGGGAGAGAGAGAAAAGGCAAGAGGGAGGGAAGAGAAAAGGAGAGGAGGGGAGAGAGAGAGGAAGTGAGAGTGGGAGAGGAGATGAAAGAGAGAGAGAGAGAGAGAAATAGGAGAGAAAGAAGGGAAAGAATAGTAGAGAGACAGAGAAAGAGAGAGTGGAGGAGAGAGAGCGAGGGAAAGAGATGAAAGAGAGAGAGAAAAAGAGGAAAGATGAGAAAGCGGAGAAAAGCAGAGAAAAGAAGAGAAAGAGAGAAAGACGAGAAAGGAAGTTGATGGTAGAGAGTGAGTGAGAGAGAGAGAGAGAGAGAGAGAAGGAGATTGAGTTTATGTATTCTTGTGAATGTGTGTTTGTTTGTTTGTATGTGTGTGTGTATGTATGTTTGTGTGTGCGTCCGATATCATACAAGCGTGCTTATATATCCGTCTGTGAATTCCTGTGCATGTGTATATGTATGTGTGTGTGTCTATGAGAATTATACATCCCCACCGCTTTTGTGTGACTTCTTTTGCTTGTTTACATCAAGCATTGATAAGGGAGTTTGTGCATTCAGTCCTTAAGACTGTGTGTAAGTGTATGTGTATGTGTGTATTTATGTGTGTAAGGGTATGTGTATAAGTGTATGTGTGTAAGTGTATGTGTGTGACTGTATTTGTATGTGTGTATGTGTATGTGTATGTGTATAAGTGCATGTGTGTTAGTGTATGTGTATAAGTGTATTCAGACAAAAATATATTTTTTTAGATCATATCATATTTACTTTATTATTTTCTTTCATCTTATTATTAATTTTTATATCATTATCTTCGTATCATTATTGTCATCAGATCATTATCATTACAATATTATCATTATGATTGTTATTTTACTTTTATTATTATTTAGTCTTTTGCAATTCATCATCATTATTATCATTATCTTCACCGTAATCATTATTATTATCACTGAAAAATACGCCTTGTTATCATTACCAATATTATCATCATGAGCATTATTATCATCTCATCATCATTATCGATATAAGATATTTATTATCACCATGAGTATTATTATCATTTCATCAGTGTTATCACCATAATTACCATCATCATCATCATCATTGTCATAATTAATATCACATTGAACAAAAGCAAAGAAATAAAAGAGGAGAAATATAGGAAGAAGAAAAAGAGGAAGAGGAAGAAGAAGAAGAAGAAGAAGAGGAGAAGGAGGAGGATGAAGAAGAAGAAGAAGAAGAAAGAAGAAGAAGAAGAAGAAGAAAGAAGAAGAAAGAAAAGAAAAAGAAGAATAAGAAGAAAGAAAATAAGAAAAAGAAAAATAAGAAAAGAAAATTAAGACGAAAAATAAGACACAAAAAAAGAAGAAAGAATAAAAAAGAAAAAAGAAAAAGAAAAATAAGAAAAGAAAATTAAGAAGAAAAATAAGACACAAAAAAGAAGAAAGAACGAAGAAAAAAGAAAAAAAAATTAAAAAAAATAAATAAAAAAACTCAGTTATTCTCACCGTGATACCATAATCATTGTTATCACTTCTTTCTCCAACTATCGCGTGTCCACATGGCCCACTAATGACTCAATCTATGGCATAACGGATCGTAGATATGATGAAAAAAAAGAGGAGGGGACAAAAAAAGGGGGAAAAGAAGAAGAGGAAGAAAAAAAAGATAAAGAGAAAAAAAGAAATTAACGGCAGCGAAACCAATTGAAAATAACCGGACTAGGGAGGGTGGGAGGGATGGGAGGAGGGAGGAGGGAGGGGAGGGAATGAAGAGATGGAGGAGGGGAAGGGGAAGGGAAGGGAGGAAGAGGAGGAGAAGGAGGGGAGGGAAGGGGAAGGGAGGGAGGAGGAGAAGGAGGGGAGGGAAGGGGAAGGGAAGGGAGGGAGGGAGGGAGGAGGAGGAGGAGGGGAAGGGAACGGAGGGAGGAGGAAGAGGAAAAGGCAAAGGGAGAGGGAAGGGAGAGGGAGAAAGAACAGGGGAGGGAAGAGGGGAAGGAGAAGGAGGGAAAGAAGAGGGAAAATAAAGTGTGGAGAGGAGGAGAGGAAGGAGGAGAAGAAGAAAGAAAAGGAGGAGGCAGAGGAGAAAGAGGAGTGGGGGGGGAGGGGGAGAAGCTAGAGAAGGAAGGAGGGGAAAGAAGAGAACTGAGGGAGGGAAGAGGAAAAGGTGGAGGAGAAGGAGAAGAAGGAGGAAGATGAGGAATAGGAAGATAGGGTAAGGAGAACGGGAGGAGAGGCGAAGAGAGGTGGCGGATAAAGAAGGAAAAGGAGAGAGCAGAGGAGAAGAGAAGAGAAAGAAAAAGAGGAGGAGGAGGAGAAGGAAAAAGAAGGAGAAAAAAAGAAGAAGAAAAACAGAGAATTAGAATAGGAAGAAGATGAAGGAACAACAACAACAACAGCAATAACAACAACAGACGGAAAATGGAAGAGGAAGAAAGAAAAGAAACAGACACAGAGAGAAAAAAAAAAAAAAAAAAAAAGAAAAAAAAAAAGAAGGAAAAAAAAAAAACAGATAAAAAAAGAACCGAAAAATACGCACAAGACAAGCGAATCTCCTGGAATCAGCTGATCCGACCCGGCCCGGATATACGAAGGGGAGCAATATGTATAATTCCGGATAATCAGGCTCCATTACGGCCACTTAGTTTAGTGAAGATATTTCGTACAGTGTCCTCTCTCTCTCTCTCTCTCTCTCTCTCTTTCTCTCTCTCTCTCTCTCTTTCTCTCTCTTTCTCTCTCTCTCTCTCTCTCTCTCTCTTTCTCTCTCTTTTCTGCCTACCTATCTATTCTCTCCCTCTCTCTTAATCTTTCATTTTCTCTCTTCATTCCTTATTCTTTTCCTTTCACTCTCTCTCTCTCTAACAATTCTTCTTCTCTCTTCTCTTTCTCTTAATCATCTCTCTCTCTCTCTTTCTCTTTCTTTCTTTTCTCTTCTTTTCATCTCGCCTCTCCCTTTCCCTCTCTCTATCTCTTATTCTCTCTCTATCTCTTATTCTCTCTCTCTCTCTCTCTCTCTCTCTCTCTCTCTCTCTCTCTCTCTCTCTCTCTCTCTCTCTCTCTCTCTCTCTCTCTCTTTCTGCCTACCTATCTATCTCCCTCTCTCTCTATTTCTTTCTTTCTCTCTCTCTTCCTTTCTTTCTTTCTCTCTCTCTCTCTTTCTTTCTCTCTCTCTCTTTCTCTTATCATCTCTTATTCTCTCTTTCTTTCTTTTTTCTTTCACGCTCTCCCTTTCCCTCTCTCTATCTCTTATTCTCTCTCTATCTCTCTCTCTCTCTCTCTCTCTCTCTCTCTCTCTCTCTCTCTCTCTCTCTCTCTCTCTCTCTCTCTCCTCCCTCTTACCTCTCTCTCTCTCTCTATTTATCTGTCTATTTGCCTATCTATCTATCTGTCTATTTGCCTATCTATCTATCTCCCTCTCTCTCTATTTCTTTCTTTTTCTCTCTCTCTCTTCCTTTCCTTTTTTCTTTCTTTCTCACTCTCTCTTTCTTTCTGTCTCTCTCTTTTTCTTATCATCTCTTATTCTCTCTTTCTCTCTATCTTTTTTTTCTTTTAATTTCACTCTCTCCCTTTCCCTCTCTCTATCTCTTATTCTCTCTCTTTCTCTTTCTTTCTCTCTCTCTCTCTCTCTCTCTCTCTCTCTCTCTCTCTCTCTCTCTCTCTCTCTCTCTCTCTCTCTCTCTCTCTCTCTCTCTCTCTCTCTCTCTCTCTCTCTCTCTCTCTCTCTCTCTCTCTCTCTCTCTCTCTCTCCTCTCCAACTCCTCCTTTTGGGTCCCTCCCTCCCTCCCTACCTACCTACTTACCTATCTACCTCCCTTCCCTATCATTTCTCTCACTCTCCCTGTCTATCTGTTTACTTATCTATATCTATCTATCTATCTACTTATCCCTTCTTCCTGTTCCCGTACCAACCCTCTAACTATCCTCTACCCTTCACACCCCTCCCTCTATTCTCTACCCCTACCCCCTACCCCTCCCCAATCCTTCCATTTCCCTTTCCCCTCCCCCTTCTCCTACCCCACCCTCCACTCCCTACTCCCCACCCTCTCACTTAGCCCACCAACCCCACCACTGCATTCCCTCCCCTTCCCCACCCCTACCAACCCACTCACTCCCTTTCCCCACCCCTACCAACCCACTCACTCCCTTTCCCCACCCCTACCATCCCACTCCCTCTCTCCCCACTACCTCCCCTTCCATCCCACCAACCCACCAACCCACTCCCTCCCTCCCCCCGACCCACCCATGCAACCCACCCCTTGACGCGGTGTGCAAATGGGCGGCCAAGGTGGTGTTCCAATGGGGAGGTGCGTGGCGTTTATGGTGAAGTTATGGTGATATTCCCAACAGCTTTTGAGTGAGGGTGAGAGGAGGAAAAGGAGGGAGGGGAGGGAGGGGAAGAGGAGAGAGAGAGGGTGGATGAGGAGGAGGAGGAAGAAGAGGAGGGAGAGTGGGGAGATGATGATGAGGAGCAAAAGGAGAGTGGGGAGGGGGGAGTAAGAGGAGGAGGGAGAGGAGGGAGGAGAGGAAGAGAAGGAGGTAGAAGAGGAAAGAGAATGGAGAGGGGGGAGTAAAAGGAGGAGGGAGGAGGAGGATAGGGAGGGCGGGGAGGAGGATGTGGGAGAGGAGTAAGAGGAGGAGGAAGAGAAGGAGGTAAAAGAGGTGAGAGAATGGAGAGGGGGGGGGGTAAGAGGAGGAGGGAGGTGTTAGGGGGAAGAAGGAGGAGGGGAGGAAGAGGAGGTTGGGTTAGGAGGTATAGAAGAGGAGGAAAGATGGAAAGAGGATGAAGAGGAGGAAGAGAAGTGGAGGCGCGGAGGGGAGGGAAGGGGGGGAAGGGTAGGGGTTGTTTAGGGTCTGTGTGCGTATGCGTTTTCCGTATGTGTGTGTGTGAGTGTTTGTCTGTGTGTATCCTCTAGCCGCCTCCCCCTCCTCTTCTAAGCCCCTTTCCCTATACCCTCTTCTTTCCCTCTCCCCCTTCTCTCCCCCATCTTCCTTCTATGTTCCTCTCCTCATCCCCCCTCCTTCTCCCCCTCTTTACCCCCATCACCCTCCACTTTTCTTCACCTTGCCGACTTTCCTCCTCTACTCTATCCCCTTCCTTTTTTTCTTTCTTTTCTCCCCCCTTCCCCCTTCCTCTTCCCCCATCCCTCTCCCCCTCTTTCTTCCATCTTCCTCCCCCCTTTCTCTCCTCCTCCTCTTCCCCCATCCCCCTCCATTTTTCCTCTCCTTTCTTCCTACCTCCTTATCCCTCTCCCTCTCCCCCTCCTTCCATCTTCCTCCCCCTCTTCCCCTATTCCCTCTTCCCCCCTCCTCTCCTCCTCCCATCCCCATCCCCTTCTCTCCTCCCCCCTTCTTTCCCCATCCCCTACCTCCCCCTCCCCCCTCTTCCCCCATCCCCTACCTCCCCATCCCCTACCTTCCCCCTCTTCCCCCATCCCCTACCTCCCTCCCTCTTCCCCCATCCCCTACCTCTCCTTCCCCCATCCCCATCCCCATCCTCCTCTTCCTCTCCTTCCTCCCTCCTCTCCTTCCCCCTCTTCCCCCCTCCTCTCCTCCCCCCATCCCCATCCCCATCGACCCCCCCATTCCCCCCCGCCCCGCCCTCCTTCACCGCCTCCGTCAGCCGCCCTCCTGCCTCTGCTCCTGCCGGTCCATTAGCGCGGCCAACGCAATCGCCGCTTCCACTGTATCAATTTTATCCGCCGTTATTCGCGAGGAAAATTATGTATTCAAAGTGTGCAATAAAGATATCAATCCTTTCCCACTCTCCCCCTCCCCCTCCCCCTCCCTCACCCCCTCTCCATCCCCCATTCTAAGGTTTTGTCCCTCCTCCTCCTCCTCCTTCTCTCTCTCTCTCTCTCTTTATCATTTATTATGTTTTGTCTTTCTCTCTTCCTCTCTCTCTATCTGTCTATCTCTTTCTCCATCTGTTTTACTCTCTCTCTCTCTCTTTCTCTCAATCTCTCTCTCTGTCTCTCTCTCTCTCTCTCTCTCTCTCTCTCTCTCTCTCTCTCTCTCTCTTTTATTATGTTTTGTCTTTCTCTCTCGTTCTTTCGCTTTCTCTCTTCCTCTCTCTCTATCTGTCTATCTATCAATCTATTTCTCCATCTCTTTCTCCCTCTCTCTCTTTCTCTCAATCTCTCTCTCTCTCTCTCTTTCTCTGTCTGTCTCTCTATCTCTCTCTCTCTCTTTGCCTGTCTCTCTCTCTCTCTTTCTCTCTCTCTCTCTCTTTGCCTGTCTCTCTCTCTCTCTTTCCTCCCCATCCCCATCCCCAATTCTAAGGTTTGTCTTTCTTTCTCCTCCTTCTCTCTCTCTCTCTCTTTTTCTCTTTTATTGTTTTATCTTTCTCTCTCGTTCTTTCACTTTCTCTCTCCCCCCCTCTCTCTCTATCTATCTATCTCTTTCTCCATCTCTTTCTCTCTCTCTCCCTCTCTGTCTCGCTTTGTCTGTCTCTGTCTCTTTCTCTGCCTCTCTCTCTCTCTCCCTCCATCTCCCCTCAATTCCATTCTTCTCAAAACTTACCCTCTCCCCCCACCTCTATCCCCCTCCCCCTCCCCTTCGTTTTCTTTCACCCGATGTGGATGGCAACCAAATCTCACCCTTACGAACATATACCGCTAAGGACGATATCCCCTTGCGTTTCAACTAGGAAATAATCCTTATTGAAGTTAATGCAAGGGGTAAAGACAAGCAATTATGATTTACTTGCGTGTTATACCGACCTTAATAACATCCGGAGGGGTGGGGGGGAGGAGGTAAGGGGGATAAGGGTTATGGGGGGTAGGGGATAATAGAGGAAAGGAGAAGGGAGGGGGGTAAAAGGGTAGATCTTTCCCTCTCTCTCTCCATCTATCTATCTCTTTCTCTCTCTTCCTCTGTCTCCCTCTCTCCCACTCTCTCGTTCCCTCTCCTAATCGCTCTTTTTTCTATCTCTCTTTCTATCTTCCTATCTCTCTCTTCCTCTCTCTCTCTCTCTCTCTTTCTCTCTTTTTATCCCTCTCTCACTATCATTACTATCATTATAAATGTTATTGTTACTATCATTACTCTATCTCCCCCCACCCCCTTTTTCCCATACCCCCTCCCCCTCCCCCGATTCTGCCCCATATACCCCTCCATTTCCAATAACCCCCTCCCTTTCCTCCTGCCCTCCCCCCCCCTACCCTTACCCATAGCCCATTCCCCACCCCCTTTCTCTATATCCCATTTTTTTCCCACCCCAATATCTCCTTCACTCGCGTCACCCCAATAACCTCCCCCCCCCCTTCTTTCCGTACCCCCTTCGCCCCACTCCAATACCCCCTCCCCCCACCCCAATAAACTCTCACCCTTACCCCATTACCTCCTTCCCGATAACCCCTCCCTTTCACCCCATTACCCCCTTCCCTCTCCCCCCAATAACCCCATCCCCCCACCCCTCCCCCACCCCCCTTCCCCCTTGCGCACCCCCTACCTCAATAACCCCCTCCCCCTTCCTCAATACACCCCCACCCCCTCCCTTCATCCCCCTTTATACACCCCACCCCACCTCTCCCCCCTCACTCATACACCCCCTCCCTCTCTCTTCCCCCCCTTCACCCCCCATCCCCCCTTTATACACCCCCACCCCACCTCTCCCCCTCACTCATACACCCCTTCCCTCTCTCTTCCCCCCCCTCCACCCCCCATCCCCCCATCTCCAATGACATCGCGGAAGCCCCGTGATAAAGCGTCAATGATTTTGATTTCTCTCCGTAATTAATAAATGTTTGCAGCAGGAAATGGAGTCGCATTACGTAAGCATGACTTATTTCCCAAAGCCAATTTGTCCGCCATTTTCTGACGTCTTTCTGACGGCGTTCCGGTGGCCCTTCCTGAGGGCTGGGCTTTTGTTTGTTTCTTTCTTTCTTCTTTCTTTATTTTCTTTACTCTTTCTTTTTAAGGGATACGTTTTTTTCTTCTATATTTTCTTTCTATATTTCCTTTCTCTCTTTCTTTTTCTTTGGTTCTTTCTCTCTTTCTTTTAAATAATGTTTTTTATTCTCTTTTTTCTATTTCTCTCTTTCTTTCTTTTTCTTGCTCTCTTTCTTTCTTTCATTCGATTTTCATGTTTTTTTATTTGTTCTGTGGGGGTTATTATTATTTTCTTTCATTTTTCTTTTCTGTTTCTTTTTTTTTCTTCTTTCTTTTCATATTTGTTTTTTTTTTCGATTTCATGCTTTCGTATTTTCTCTTTTTCTTTTATTTTCTTTTGCTTTTTCTCCCTTATTCCTTCCCTTTCGTCTTCCTTAATTCCCTTTTTTCTCCTGCTCTTTTTTATTTTTTCCCCTTTCTCAGTTTTTTTTCTTTCTTTCTTCTTCCTTGTTTATCAGTTTTTATCTTTTTTTCTTATTCATTTCGTATTCTTTCTCTTTTTTTCTTTATCTCTTGAATTCCTCTTCAGTATTTTTTTTCTTTTTTTTTTCTTCTCTCTTCCGTCCTTTCTTGTTTCGTCTTTCGTTTTCTTTTTTCTTTTCCTTTCTCTCTTTTCTTTCCTCCTTTCTTCATCTCTCTTCCTTTTCTGTTTGTTTTTTCTTATTTCTTCTTTCTGTTGTTTTTTTTCCTCTCTTCTCTTCAATTACTCTTCTTCCCTTTCTATTTCCTGTCTTCTTCCTTCATTTCTTTCCTGTTTTCTTCCTTCATTTCTTTCCTTTTCATCTTATTTTTTTTCTTTTATATTCTTTTCTTATTTTCTTTCCTTCTCCTCTTCTTTCTTTTAATTTCTGTTCTATCTCTCTTTCGATTTCATTTTCTTCTTCTTTATCGTATTTCTTATTGCAGTTTTGTTATCATCTTTATTATCATTATCATAATTTTTATTGTTATTAGTATTATCATTATCATTATTGGTGCCATTATTGTTATTATCATTCTCTTTATTCTTGTTGTTATCATCATATTACTATTCATGTAATTGTCATCATCATTAGTGTTGTTATCATCGTTGTTGTCTTTATCGTTATGATTTTTTGTTATGATCATTATCGTCCTCATTACTATTATCATTATTAATATTATCTTCATTGTTATCATAATTATTACCATTATTATTATTATTATTATCATTATAATTCTTTCAATTATCAATATTATCATCATTGTTATCATAATTATTATCATTATTATTATTGTCATCATTATAATTTTTATCATTATCATTCACATCATTATTAACACTATCATTATTAAGATAATGAGGATGAAGTTGACAATGATAGTGATTGTGATTATCATTATCTCTGTTATTATTACTATTATAATAACAGACAATTATCATTAGTATTAGCATTAGTATCATTGCACCATTGCTATGATAATGAAAATATAATGATAATCATCATTATCATCATTGTTAATATCATTATCGTCCTCATCCCTACTATCATTATCATCCTCATCCTTACTATCATTATTATAGTCATCATTATCATTATTATTATTACTAGTGTTGTGGTCCCCTGGAATTGGGCGGGCCATCCCGCAGACTTCGGGCCGCCTTTCCCGTGCCGTCACTATGCACTCCGCCCTGCAAGATGGTATTCTGTGTGTGTTTGTTTCGATAAGAATAAAGTGTGTTTTTATTTCCTTTGACTTATTTTTCTAATTGCTCCGTGTTCTACGTCTACAGCTACATTACTTATACATTATTTACCTTATATTCTGTACTTCCCTAACCTAGATTTCATCTCTTCTCTTCGACTAAAAACCTTACCTTCATTTGCTATCTGTTTATCTCATCGTATTTTCTCTCGTTTCCCCTACACGGATTCCTTCCTTCACTTTTTTCCTGCTTTCCCGTTTGTAAGTCTTTTACGTACCCATATTTGTATGTGTCATTTCTTCGCTCTGACATATTTCAAGATTAATTTCAAACACACCACTTTTGAAAATACAATGCGAAAGGAATTATGGGTAACCGTCACATAAAAGCGCGGGAAACTGCCAGTATAAAAAAATCAAGTCAGGGCGGTTAAGGTCAGAGTGTTCTTATAGTGAAGTGGACTGGCGATATTTTGGATAATTACCTTGCTAACGGTTTCTCGCTCTTAAATGGTCGTTCCTGATGCTTTACCAAGTATGTGTATGGTGTGTTGTCTTTGTATATTAGTTTTGTTCGAGTGATTGTGTTGATAGGTGTATGATATGGTTGCTAACCTTTTTATATTGCCTTTCTAAGTTTGCTAGTTGAGTATTTTATCTTAAATCGTGGCCACGAAATGAGATAAAAGACTTTTTTTTTCTTTTTTTTCTTTTTTGTTTTTACCCGAGTCATCTCAATAATTTCTTTGGAAATGATTTGTAGTTGAGTAACACACGCTACCAGAATTAAATATTAATAAACTCATACTGAGGACCTCAGTTACCCGCTACAACTATTGTTTTCATCATTATCATTATTATTCCCAGAATCTTTATTGTTGTTATCACTGTTATTACTATTGTCATAATCATCATTATCATTTCCCCCGTTAGTATTAGCATTATCATCGTCATTATTATCATCATTTCATTACCATTATTCTTATTATTAGTAGTATTATATTAGTAGTAGAATTATTATTTTTATTAGCATCATTATCACTATCATTATCATCATTAGCATTACCATAATCATCATTATCAACATCATCACCATAATCATCAACATCACCATAATCATCATTATCATCACCATAATCATCATCACCATAATCATCAACATCACCATAATCATCAACATCACCATAATCATCAACATAACCATAATCAACATCACCACCATAATCATTATCATCATCATCATGACCATCATTCTTACCATAATAATTATATCACATAACATCACATACACACACACCAGCTGCCAAAAGATTCTTACTTCATCTTCTCAATCTTCTGATAATTCTTCGTCACAGATTATATTAATCAGCGTGTAAACATCACCAGTCTAAAAGTAATATATATTTTACAAAAGGCTATATTTGATAACGGAAAAAAAGAAAAAGTAAGTGTGCAAAGTTGTATTTAATTTTTGGCTAAATTTGAGGCTCGCTGTTAAGTCAGGTTTTAAGTGTATGTTAGATCTAACTTTGGTCATCACGACTTTTAACCAAACCTGGTATTAAACGCGATTAGTTAAGGTGCTCTTTCTCTCTCTCTCTCTCTCTCTCTCTCTCTCTCTCTCTCTCTCTCTCTCTCTCTCTCTCTCTCTCTCTCTCTCTCTCTCTCTCTCTCTCTCTCTCACACACTCTCCCTCTCTCTCTTTCTCTCTCTCTCTCTCACACACACTCTCTCCCTCTCTCTCTTTCTTTCTTTCTCTCTCTCTCTCTCTCTCTCTCTCTCTCTCTCTCTCTCTCTCTCTCTCTCTCTCTCTCTCTCTCTCTCTCTCTCTCTCTCTCTCTCTCTCTCACCCTCCCTCTCCCTCTCTCTCTTTCACTCTGTTTCTCTCTCTCATTCTCCCTCTCTCTCACACACACTCTCGCTCTCTCTCTTTCTCTGTCTCTCTCTCCCTCTCTCTCTCTCTGTCTCTACCTCTCTTTCTCTTTCTTGCTTTATCTCTCTCTCTTGCTATCTCTCTCTCTCTTACTCTCTCTCTCTCTCTTGCTCTCTCTCTCTCTCTCTCTTTCTCTCTGTCTCTCTCACTCTCGCTCTCTCTCTCTCACTCTCACACACACTCTCGCTCTCTCTCTCTCTCTCTCTCTCTCTCTCTCTCTCTCTCTCTCTCTCTCTCTCTCTCTCTCTCTCTCTCTCTCTCTCTCTCTCTCTTTCACTCTGTCTCTCTCACCCTCGCTCTCTCTTTCACTCTGTCTCTCTCACCCTCGTTCTCTCTCTCTCTTCCTCTCTCTCTCACTCTCCCTCTCACACACACACACACTCTCTCTCTTTTACCTCATGTATTCTCCCTTTCTCTCTTTTTCTCCCTTCCTATACTTTCCTCTCTCTCTCTCTGTCTCTTCCCCCTTGCTCCTTTTTCCTCTTTCGCTAAATTCCTCTTTCTTTTCTCCTCTCCTTCCCTCTCTCCCTCCCCCCCCCCTTCCTTCCACCCCTTTTTCCTACCTCTTCCTCTTTCTTTCTATTCTTCTTCTCCCTTATCCCACCCTCCCTTGCCTATCTTCCCTCTCCCTTTCCCTTTCTCCTATTACTCCAGCCTCTCCCTTCCTCTCTTTCCCTTCTTCACCCCTTTCCTCCCTCCCAACTCCCTCCTACCTTCTCCATCACCCTCCCTTCCTCCCTCCCACCTCCATCTCCTCCCCTCTCCCATCTTCCCCCCCACCCACTCTCTCCATCACCCTTCCTCCCTTCCTCCCACCTCCGTCCCCCCCCCCCCTCACCTTCATCCCTCCTTCCCACCTTCCTCTCCCCCTCATCCCTCCCTCCTTCTCCCCCTCTCCCCTTCATCCCTCCTTCCCACCCCCATTATGCCTCCTTCCCACCTCCCTCCTTCCACCCCCTCATCCCTCCTTCCACCCTCCCTCCCTCATCCCTCACCCACCTCCCTCCTTCCACCCTCCCCCCTCCCCTCCCTCCCCCTCAATCCTCCTTCCCACCTCCCTCCCTCCCTCCCTCCCTCCCTAATGTCCATCCTAGGGCATGATTGATGAGTCAATTTTCATATCATTTGCATCAGTGTTTCGTGCGAGAAATGGAGTGGGCGGCGAAATGGGGAAATGGGGAGATGGCGATGATGATGAAACAGAAAAAAAAGGAAAGAGAGGGGGGGAGGGGGGAAATAGATGAAGAAAGAAGAAGAAGAGGAGGGGGGGGGGAGGGGAATGGGGAAATGGGGAGATGGCGATGATGATGAAACAGAAAAAAGAAGGAGAGAGAGGGGGAGGGAATAGATGAAGAAAGAAGAAGAAGATGAGGGGGGGGAAAAATGAAGGAGAGAGAGAGGGGGAAATAGATGAAGAAAGAAGAAGAAGAGGGGGGCAATGGGGAGATGGCGATGATGAAACAGAAAAAAAGGAAAGAGAGGGGGGAGGGGGGAAATAGATGAAGAAAGAAGAAGAAGAAGAAGAAGAGGGGAGGGGAATGGGGATATGGGGAGATGGCGATGATGAAACAGAAAAAAAGGAGAGAGAGGGGGGGAAATAGATTAAGAAAGAAGAAGAAAAAGAAGAGGGGGGCGGGAATGAGAGGGGAGAAAAAGAGAAAGGAGAAGAAAAAGTAAGAGGAGAGATACAGAGGAGGAAAAGGCAGAAGGGAGAGAGACGATAAAAGAGAAGATATACGAAGGATAGTAGTTGTTGTAGTAGCAATAGTAGTTGTAGTAGTAATAGTAGTTGTAGTAGTAATAGTAGTAGTAGTTGTAGTAGTAGTAGTTGTTGTAGTAGTAATAGTAGTAGTAGTTGTAGTA
>NW_028234441.1:17812315-17822315 GCF_977035675.1 Penaeus japonicus
TAGGGAGAGGGAAGGAGGGAGAGAGAGAGAGATAGGCAGAGAAACAGACAAACAAAGAGAGAGAGAAAAAAAAAGAAGAAAGAGAGAGAGTGAGACAGAACGACAGAAAAAAATATAAAGAACAAAAAATCGTGAACTTTTAATGTCAAGAAGTTTTAAATCTGAAAGGGAGCGAATATTTCGTTGCAATTGCGGGCGTGGATGGCAAAGGTAACTGTAACACTCGTTGACCCTTGCATGTGTGGAGGGGGAAGGGGGGAGGGGGAGGGGAGTGCGATGAGAAAGAAACGCCTGCTTCCTTTCTCCTCATTTATTCTTAATTCTCTATCTATCTATCACCCGATCTCTATCTCTGTCTATTTTTTTCTCTCTCTCTATTCCCTTTTTTTCTCTATCTATCTATTTCTTTATCTATCTAGCTCTCACCATGTCTCTCTCTCTTTCTCTCTCACTCTCTCTCTCTGTCTATTTTTTTCTCTCTCAGTTCCCTCTCTTTATCTATCTATTTATTTATCTAGCTCTCACCATCTCTCTCTCTTTCTCTCTCACTCTCTCTCTATCTCTCTCTCCCCTCTTTCTCTCTCTCTCACTCTCTCTCTCTCTCTCTCTCTCTCTCTCTCTCTCTCTCTCTCTCTCTCTCTCTCTCTCTCTCTCTCTCTCTCTCTCTCTCTCTCTCTCTCTCTCTCTCTCAAGCAACAGATATAACACACCTTCACTTCCCTCTGTCTCCCCCCTCCTATGTTTATATTTCCCCTCAGGTAATTCATATAATTGAAGTCCTCAATGGTATCATTTAGAAATTATTGAGAGGTATCGAGAGGTCATTCCTAGATTTTTTTTTTTTTTTATCATTATCATTTGCTTTGATTTTATGTCTATTTATCTTTCTTTAAGAATTTCATTGTAGGATGCGAGTTTGTGAAAATTGATGAGTGTTAATATCGTATCAGTATTGTATGATTTATCTCTCTCTCTCTCTCTCTCTCTCTCTCTCTCTCTCTCTCACTATATATATAAATATATATACAATATATATATATAATATATATATATAAATATATATAAATATCATATATATATATATATGTATAAAAAATATATATATATATATAATATATATATAATATAATATATATATATAATATATAATATAATTATATATATTATATATATATCTATATTGAGATAAAATATATATATTTTATAGGTAGGATGAGTAGTATAAGATACATAAGGGATATATATATATATATGGAGAGAATGATAAGTGGAGAGAGTCTTATATAAATATAGTAATAGTATATAAATAATATGAGTAATAATGGATATCTATTTTATATTTTTAAAAATTTTGGAGGGATATATATATGTGTGTGGATATATTTATATATATATATAATATATAATATAATAATATAATAATTTTTGTTTTATTATATATATGTGTGTGTATATTAAAATAATATAGAATATTTTATATAATATATATAATATATATTATTAATATAGTATATGGTGGTTGTGTTATATAATAGGGGATAATTTAAAATATTAAAATAATATTAATATATATAAAGTGTGTATTTATATATAAATATATATATAATATATATATTATATATATATATATATATATATAAAAATAAATATATATATATATATATATATATATATATATATATATATATATATATATCCATCTGTCTATCTATTTATCTATGTATCTATTTATCTATCTATACTTATCTATCTTTATGAATGTGCAGAAAAAGAGAGAAAGAGTGAAAGAGAGAGAGAAAGAGAAAGAAAGAGAGAGATTGAGCTTGAGCTTAAAAGAGAGAGAGAGAGAAAAAAAACAAAAAATTCTCAATGACTTCATATATCCCATCTATTCACCTTTCGGAAAATCACAAAAATAAAAAACAGATAACGATAATACATACACAGTGTCGTAAATGAAACAAAACGAAGAGTCAATTCGCTAGAACAAATGACGCTTACATTCAAACAAACAAACAAACAAACAAAACAAAAAAAAATCAATTTCTTAACCCCCTCCCTCCCTCCCTCCCTCCCTCCCCCAAGAAACAATCCGAAGATAAAACATAATTCAAATCAAAGAAACGAAACGAAAAAAAAAACTTCATAATCGATTATACATATCAAGAAAGAATTACAAGTCATCGTGCGAACTCTTAATGATTTAACAAGTGATATGATACTGTGAACGAAACTATCTGGCACTTTTGCTTTTATCTCGAGGCACGAATCTGACAGGAAATTCTAATGTACTTTCAGGCTGATAAGATTCATGGAATCGGGAATTCGTGGTAATGGGTGTGGGTGTACAGATATGCACACACACGAAGATTTATGTAGATATACATCTATATACATATATATATGCGTATATATATATATATATATATATATATATATATATATATATATATATATATATATATATATATATATATATATTTGTAAGTATATATATATATATATATATATATACATATACTTATATATACTTATACTTACATATATATATATATATATATATATATATATATATATACACATATATAAGTATATAAGTTATATATACAGTATATATATACATATATATAATATATATATATATATAAGTATATATATTTACATACACATACAAACAGACACACCCACACACACACACACACACAACAACATATATAATATATATATATATTTATATATATATATGTGTGTGTGTGTGTGTGTGTGTGTGTGTTTTTGTGTGTGTGTGTATATTATAAATATATATATTATATATATATATAATATATATATATATATATATATATATACTTGTTTATATACTTATATTACCTTTTTTATATATGGTGTATATATTATATAGTATTATATATATATATATATATATTTATATATATATATACACATACACATATACATATTCATATTCATTTATATGTTGTTATCTAGACAGCATCCGTGTCAGTAGGCAGCTCAGAGTGACCTGATTCGCGGCTCGAATGGCAGGAGAGAGAGACAGAAAGAGAGAGAGAAACAGAGGAAGACAAAGACAAAATCAGAGAATGAGAAAGGAAGAAAGAGAGAGAGAGACGGAGAGTGAGAGAGAGAGAGAGAGAGAGGCTTATTAATCTTGTTCCATAAATCCGTAGCTATGAAGTTCCTCCCAAAAATGTATAATGAAAAAAGTGAATAACAATGAAGGAGTATGAATAAGATAGACGTATTATACAAAGGAACAAGAAAGGGAAGGAGCGATAACAGATGGAAAGAAGATGGAAGTAGATAAACGAGGAAAGAAATAAAGAAGAATAAGAGGGAATTGAATAAAAAAAAAAGGGAGAGAAAGAGAGGAGGGAGGGAGAGAAAGACAGATTTTTCCAAAAGTCAAACGTATATAATCAACTAAACCCTTTTTTGCATAGCTCTGTGCAAGGTTCAACTTTTACTGCATTATATTGCACTACATTGATAAGAATCATCGGAAAAACGCTGCCATTTTGAACTTTATTAGCTTGATGGGTTGGAGTGAAATTATGGTGAGGGGAAGGGGGGGGGTGAGAGAGAGAGAGAAAGCGATTGACTGATGGATAGATAGATAGAGAGTTAGATTAATAGGGTGAGAGAGAGAAAGAGAAAGAGTGAGATAAAGATAAACAGAGGGAGAAAGTGAAACAAACAAACATACAAACTGACTACAAACAAATAAAAGATGATAGTTATAAAAACAGATACCAAGATATCAAACAATCTAGATCTTTACATTAAACCCCTTTCACACACACACACACACACACACACACACACAAAACACACCCTTACGCCATCCACTTCCCCTTTGAAACCTCAACTCTCTCCCCCAACCCCTCCCCCCCCCTTACCCGTTCCCCTCTCCACCCATCCCCCCCCCACTCTCCTACCCCACCCAATCCATACCCTCCCCCCTCCACAACCCCCTAGCGACTTGTCATTATATTGTCACGTGGCGAGGGGACGAGTGCCGACACAGAGGGCGGGAGGGCCAGGCACCGTGCCCTTGATTAGGCGTTGACTGACGGCTTCCTTCGCTTGGCACTCTGGCACTCGGGCACTCTGTCGCTCTGGCACCTCCGGGGCACGAACTCACTTCCAGGGGAGGGGAGGGGAGGGGAAGGGGAGGGGGATGAGGGGTGGGAGGGAAGGGGATACGTTTGCTTTTAACTGGATTGAGGGTGAGGGAATGGGGGGGGGAGGGAGTAGGGGGATGAATGGGGACAGGGGGAAGGGGGAAGGGGAAGGGAAGAGGGAGTGGTGGGGAGGAAGAAGGAAGGGAGGAGGGGGTGGAGGAGAGGAGGAAGGGAGGAGGGGGTGGTGGGAAGGAGGAGGAAGGAAAGAGGGGGAGGTGGAGGAAAGGGGGAGTAGCTGAAACGGTGACGGAAGGGGGGAAGGGGAAATGGGGTTGGGGGGGAGGGAGAGGAAGAGGAAGGAGGAAGGAAGACCAACGGAGTGGCGGAAGGAAGGGGAAGGGGAGAGGGGAAAGAGAGGAGAGGAGGAGAGAGAGAGAGAGAGGGGAAGGGAGAGGAGAGGGAGGTACAAGAGGGGGAGGGAAAGGAGAGAGAGGCAGAGGAGGGAGAGAGGGAGGCAGAGGAGGGAGAGAGACAGAGGCAGAGACAGACAGAGAGAGAGAGAGAGGGAGGGATGGAGGGAGGGAGAGAGAGAGAGGAAGGTACGAGGGAGGAGGGGATAGATGAAACGTTGGGAGAAAGAAAGAGAGGGAGAAGGAGAGGGGGGAAAGGAAGGAGATGGAAAAACTGCGGCGGAGAGCAAAAACATATACGAAAGCTCTTGAAAACGACAAACGTCATACATTCAACATCAATGAACAATAGTTAAAACCATATTAACGAAAATATTCAATATACAAACAAAATGCACAATGTTTATACTCGGACTCACAAATTTACAAGTGTGATGTATTTCTAAATGCATCTATTAAAGATAAATCAGGAACTTAATGTATCACGATAGACAGAGTGCGAGAAATAAACACAGATTTAGAGTTCACACATGACCGTCTTTGTAATGGTATTGAACACGACATCTGGTCAGCATTGAATCCTATTCATTTCAACGACTTGCGCCATTTACATAAATATTTATCTCCTCTCGGTTTGTGTTTTCTCTTTTTGTTTTGTTTAATGCGTGTTGAGTATTTTGATAGAAATTAGTACGGAAGGATAATAGTGCAAAAGAAGTGTGACAAATTCGATGTATAAGCACAAAGAAAAAGGAATCCGAAACTACGATGGCGAATGCATAAATTTCCCGCTTGGATGTTGCACGGCCTGCTCACCAGATGGCAGGTCGGGCAGGCGGAAAATTAAAAGGTTTCAATTGGAACTCTTGACTAAAATCCGGGGTTGACCGCAGGCATAAATCTCGGCGCCAAAGTCCCGAAGAGCCGCTCCGAGCGCTCGTAGATTGAGATCCATCGGATTCTGAACGGACGATGAATTAATTGAAAAAAAAACAGTCAAACAAATAGATAAAGTAAAAAAAAAAAAAAAAAAAACACTTCGGAATCATAAAGTGCTTGAACAACACCCCCCTCCCCCCACCCCTCCCTCCACCCCCACCCCCACCCCCCGCCAAGAGAATCCAATCGCACTGTTACACCGAAGAGGGATAGATCATGACGTATAAGCGGCTCGGATCCCCCGCGAAGAGAATCGAATCGCGCTAATGCGAGAGGCGAGCGATCGGCTTTTGTTCTCTGCCCCGGGGTTTATAAATATGGACCAGAAGGAATCGGAGACGAAAAGCAATCAATTTTCCCAGTGACTTGCTTCTCACAACGGCGGGGCGGAGCGGCGGCAAATCCGAGCGAGGGGAAAAGTACACATTACACGGACATTTGCCTCGCTGGCGGAGGAGGGGGAGGGAGAGGAGAGGGAGGCGGAGGAGGGGGAGGGGGAGGAGAGGGGAGGCGGAGGAGAGGGAGGAAGAGGAAGAGTAGGGAAAAGAGAGGGTTGGAGAGGAGGGGAGGCGGAGGAGAGGGAGGAAGAGGAAGAGTAGGGAAAAGAGAGGGTTGGAGAGGAGGGGAGGCCTTTCCTCCCTCCTTCTCCCTCCTTCCCTCTAACTCCCATTCTTTCTCTCTCTCTCTCTCTCTACTTCTCCCTCCCTCCCCTCCTCCCTCCCTCCCTCCCCTCCTCCTTCCCTCCCTCCCTCCTTCTTTCTCCCTCCCTCCCTCCCCTCCTCCCTCCCTTCCTCCCTCCCTCCCTTCCTCCCTCCCTCCCTCCTTCTCCCTCACTCCCTCCCTCTCTCCCTCCTTCTCCCTCCCTCCTTCTCCCTCCCTCCTTCTCCCTCCCTCCCTCCTGCTTCCCCTTCTCTCCCTTCAATCAAACTCACACAAAGCAACATTGATACAACACGACAAATAACACTCAAAAAAAAAAAAAAAAAAAAAGTTTTATCCGTAAACTAAAGATCGTTTAATAACCATTTATTTTCTCTCCTGTTTACTTGTTTGTTTGTTGGCGAATTGATGGAGGTAAACATGCCATTGGAGGTTTATTATACGTGTGGGGGGGGAGGAGGGGGGGATGTGTGTGTGTGTGTGTGTTTCTCTTTCTCTTTCTCTAAATGTTTTTTATTCCCTCTTTGTTTGTTTGTTTTCTCCCTGTTTTATTATTATTATTATTATCATTCATTATCATTATTATCATCTGTCGCACTCTTTTGCTCTATATCTATCAACCTGTAATTATGACAATAATGATAATGATATGGTAATGATGACCACAAAATGACCAACATTTTTTTCCTCTTCCTGAGTTGAACCTCCGTCTATGGGAAAAGATACTGCGCTCTTGAACAACAGATAAATCTAGTCTCCTTTTGCCCCCTACTTCCCTCTCCCCTTTTCTTTTTTCTCCTTTCTCCTCTTTCCTCTTTCTTTTTTCTCCTTTCTCCCCTCTCCCGTTTCTCCCTTTTCCCCTTTCTTTTTTCGTTTCTCTCCTCTCCCGTTTCTCCCCTCTCCCTTTCCCCTTTCTTTTTCTCCTTTCTCACATCTCTCATTTCCTCTCTCTCATCTCTCTTCTTTTA
This sequence comes from Penaeus japonicus, assembly GCF_977035675.1. Taxonomy (NCBI): domain Eukaryota; kingdom Metazoa; phylum Arthropoda; class Malacostraca; order Decapoda; family Penaeidae; genus Penaeus; species Penaeus japonicus. Next base: position 17,819,435 of record NW_028234441.1, read on the forward strand.
TATATCTCCCTTCTCCCATTTCCCCCCCTCTCTCTCTCCTTTCTCTCTTTCCCCTTTCACCTCTCGTTTTTTCTCATCTCTCCCCTCTCTTCTTTTTCTCCTGTTTTCCCTTTCCTCCCTCTTCCTTATCCCACCTCCCCCCTATCCCCTTTCCTCTCCTTCATCAATCTTTTCCCCTTCCCCATCCCTTCCTCCTTACCTTCCCTACTCCTTAACCCCTTTCTCTTATCCCCTTTCCCCACCTACCCCCCCCCCTTCCTTCTCCTACTCCCCATCCTATCCTTCCCCCTATTTCTCTCACCCCTTCCCTCCGTATAACGTCCCCCCATCCCTATCCCCATCCCTCAACATGGTATAGCCTCATCTCTGGAGTGTGATTTATGGGCGGGTTTCGGTGGGCGTGACGCAACAGGGATGGGGAGGAGGGGAAGAAAGGGGGATGGGGGGTACAAGGGAAAGAGAATTGGGAGGGGGGAGGAGGGGGGATGGGAAGGGTAGAGAAGGGGAGGGGGAGTGTCAAAGCTATATGATTATGGGTGTTTCTGGTGGCGGTGGGAGAGCGGCCTAAGAGGTAATGGCAGGGGGCTAGCCTATGTGCAAGCTGTCTCTCGCTCGCTCGCCTAACTCCTTTCTCATATCCACTTTCCCCACCTATCTCCTCTTCCCCCCCTTTTCCTACTCCCCATCCTATCCTTCCCTCTATTTCTCTCCCCAATTCCCTTCGTATAACATCCCCCCATCCCCCATCCCCATCCCCATCCCCATCCCCATCCCCATCCCTCAACATGGTATAGCCTCATCTCTGGAGTGTGATTTATGGGCGGGTTTCGGTGGGCGTGACGCAACAGGGATGGGGAGGAGGGGAAGATAGGGGGATGGGGGGGACAAGGGAAAGAGAATTGGGAGGGGGGAGGAGGGGGGATGGGAAGGGTAGAGAAGGGGAGGGGGGAGTGTCAAAGCTATATGATTATGGGTGTTTCTGGTGGCGGTGGGAGGAGCGCCTAAAGTAAAGGACGGGGGCTAGCCTATGTGCAAGCTGTCTCTCGCTCGCTCGCTCGCTCATCTCTCTCTTCTCCTCTCGTTCTCTTTAATCTTCTTTTCTCTCTCGGGGCTTTCTCTAATCTCACCGTGGTGGGAGTCGTCTCTTTCTCTTTATCTCTCTCGTCTCTCGAATCTCTCTTCCCCGGCCTTCTCTCTCTCTCTATCTATCTATCTATCTTTTCCTATCTCTCTCTCTCTCTATCTATCTATCTATCTTTTCCTATCTCTCTCTCTCTCTATCTATCTATCTATTTCTCTCTCTCTCTCACACACACATATATACTCCTCTTCTCCTTCCCTCTATTCCCCTTTCACTTCCCCCCCCCCCCCTCCCAATCCCTCCTCGCTTTCCCTCTTTCCCTCCGCATCCCTTCCTCTTCCCCCTATCCTATCTCCCTGCTTTTCTCCCTCCCTCGCTCCCTCACTCCCTATCTCCAATGCTCGCTCCTTCCCTCTTTCCCTCCCGCCTTCTCTCTCTCTCTCTTTCTCTCTCTCTCTTTATCTCTCTCTGTCTTTCTCTCTCTTCCCGCCCTCTCTCTCTCTCTCTATCTATCTATCTTTTCCTATCTCTCTCTCTCTATCTATCTATCTATCTTTTCCTATCTCTCTCTCTCTCTATCTATCTATCTATTTCTCTCTCTCTCACACACACACATATATACTCCTCTTCTCCTTCCCTCAATTCCCCTTTCATTCCTCCCCCCCCCCCATCCCTCCTCGCTTTCCCTCTTTCCCTCCGCATCCCTTCCTCTTCCCCCTATCCTATCTCCCTGCTTTTCTCCCTCCCTCGCTCCCTCACTCCCTATCTCCAATGCTCGCTCCTTCCCTCTTTCCCTCCCTCCCTCCTTCCTTCCTATTCTCCTTTTATCGTTCATTCCCTCTTTCCCTCTCTCCCTCCCTCGGTCCTTCCTTCCCTCTTCCCTTTTATCGCTCATTCCGTCTTTCCTTCCCTCCCTCCTTCCTACCTTCCCTCTTTCCTTTTTATCACTCATTCTCTCTTTCCCTCCCTCCCTCCTTCCCTCTCTCCTTTATCGCTTATTATCTCTTTCCCTCCCTCCCTCCCTCCCTCCCTCCCTCCCTCCCTCCTACCTTCCCTCTCTATTCCTTCTTTTCCTTTCCTTCTCTATCCTCCATTCCCCCCATCCCTCACCACAGCTTCCTCCCTCCTTCCATCCCTCATTCCCCCCATCCATCCTCCCATGTTCATTTCTATTTATTCATATTTCTCCCTCCTCCCCTACCTTCTCCTCCACCCCCTCCTTCCCCCTCCCCCCAACTCCTCTTCCACCTCCTCTTTCACCACCACCACCCCTTCCTTCCTCCTCCTCCTCCTCCTCTTTCCTTCTCCTCCTCCCTCCTCTCCCCTCCTCCCCTCCCCCTGCCCCCTCCCCCTCCCTCTTCCCCTCTTCCCCCCTCCTCCCCCTCTCCCCCCCTCTTCCTCCACCTCCCTCCTCTCACTCCCCTCCTCCCCCCCCCTCTTCCTCCCCCCCTCTCCTCCCCTCCTCCCCCCCCCCACTCTTCCTCCTCCTCCTCCCTCTTCCTCCTAGTTTTTGCTTAGTAAACAGAACAAGGGAGCTGCCCACGCAGGTCTTCCCCTTGGCCGTGTAATCTGGCTCAATGACCGATGGATCTCCGATAAGGCAAACCATAGGCCGTACCCTTGGGAGTTTCTGAGGGGGATGAGAGAGAAAGGGGAGAAAGGGGGGAGAGGGGGGAGAGGGGATGTGGATGGGGGGGAGGGGAGAGAGAGAGATAGAAAGGGGGAGACGGGATGTGGATGGGGTGAGGGAGAGGGGAGAGGGGATGTAGATGGGGTGAGGGTGGATGGGGAAGAGAGAGA
>NW_028234441.1:17829815-17842315 GCF_977035675.1 Penaeus japonicus
CAAGGATGATAAAATTATGATGATGATAGTGATAGTGATGTTAATGATGATAATGAGGAGGATAATGATAGCAATGATGAAATGATAACAGTGATAATGAGAATTGTAAAGATAATGATGATGGCAATAGTAAGTATAATAATATTGAGAGTAATAATAAAAAAATATAATAATTTTGATAACGATAACCATGATAGTGATGAAAATTATCATTATCATCATCTTCATCGTAATAATGATAGTAATCATATTGATAATGATAATAATGATCATGATAATGATAATGCTTACAAAAAATAATGATAATGGTAATAATATATGAACAACAACAAGAACAACAAAAGGTTTAACAAAGACAACGATTTGAAAATAAAAAAGCGAGACTTTGCGTTTCCAAAACAAAAGATAAAAATAGTGGTGATGATGATGGTGATGACAATGATAGGAAGGAAGGTGGTGGTGGTGATAGTGATGGTGTTGGTGAGTATAGTTATAATGATAATGAAAATAACAATAATTATAAAATTATATTAATAATAAATATCAATAAAGAAATAAATGATAATAATAGTAATAACAATAGCAATGATAACAATAATAAAATGATACCGATAATAATGATAGTAATAATAATATATTTTTAAAAAGTAGACGCCATCAAAAACTACTTCATATAAAGCCAAGAATCGGTAGTTTTTCACAAGGAGTTAATTATGAGTTAGATTTTTCCCGAAAGTGGTAATTAATTTCATTATAATGATGTGTAATTAAGGATTTGATGTTGATGAAGGTAATTATGAGTGGGTCGTTAAGGTTTGTGAAGAGGTGAGAAATTGTTGATTTTTTTTTTTTTTTTTTTATGTATCTATGTTTTTTTTTTCTTCTTCTTCTTCTTCTTCTTCTTTTTATTTATTGTTTTTTTTCTTCTTTTTTCCTTTCTTTTTTTTCATTTTATTTCTTCTTTTTTCATTTTCTGTTTTTTTCTCTTTTTTCTTCTTGCCTTCTTCCTTTTATTTCTTCTATTTTTATCTTTTTCATTTTCTTTTTCTTTTTATTTCTTCTATTTTTATCTATTTTTCTTCATCTTTACTTTCTTCTTCTTTTTATCTTGCTTCTCTCTCTTTCTTTATTTTTTTTTTGCTTTTACTATCATCATTACTACAAATAGTATTTTATCAATGTTATCATTACTGTTACCATTATATAATCATTATTGTCATTATTATTATCATTGTTGTCATCATAATAATTTTTTTCATTGTCATTGTAATTAATGTCAGTATCATAATTATCAACATTTCCTTATCTTATTTATTTTCATCATCAATATTATTGTCATCATTTTTTTATTGTTATCATCATTATTCTCGTTTTCATTATTATCAATATCATTCTCATTACTGATATCATTGTAATTATCATCATTATTGTTGTTATCATTATCGTTATCATTATTATCATTCCTTGTATAATTATTATCATTAGTGTTGTTATTATCATCAATGCTATTACTATTATTTTTATTATCAATGTTATCAATATCATTATTATTTTCATTATAATTATGTACGCGAACATCTTGAAAATGACGGTAATAACAACAATAATGATGTTAATAATGAAATAGATACATATAATACATATAATAATGATAACATTTATACATATAATAATGATAATATTCATAAATATAATAATAATAATAATAATAATAATAATAATAATAATAATAAAAATAATAATGATAATAATAATATAAATAAAATCATTTCAATGATAATATGATTAATGATAATGATACTGATGTTAATCATAATGTAAATAATAATAATGGCGAAGATAATGATGATGATAATGATAGTTGTAACAATAATAATGATAATAAAAGTAATGATAGTAATGACAAAAAATGATGATAACAGTAATGATAGTAGTAACAATAATAATGATAATAAGAGTAATAATAGTAGTAATAACAATGATAATGATAATTATAATGTTAATGATGATGATGATAGTAATGATAACTAGAATGATGATAATAATGATAAACATATTGGCAATCAAAATAATACCAATAATGATGATAATGATACCAATAGTAATGATAATGATAATAACACTTACGATGACAACAACAATAATGACAATAATAATAATAATAATGATGATGATATAATAATAATAATGATAATAATAATAATGATAATGATAATAATAATATTAACAATAATGCTAACAATAATAATGATGATAGCAATGATGATAATAATAAAAATAACAACACTAACAACAACCATTACCCGAGTCGACATTCCCATAACAAGAAAATCGATAAAAAAAAAAAAAAACATATAATTAACCGGATGTCTTGCAATAAAAACCATCGTCTAATGTTGATATTATTGCCAATTTAATGAGTCTCATTTGCATAAAATCCACATCAAGGGAATTGCATAATCTGACATAATTACTTTTGCAAGATCTTTGTTATTTGATGGTTGACTGGACACGTTGCAAGTTGATGCTAGTGTTGATGTGATGTGAAGTGTTGTGGTGTTGGTGTGTATTGCATATTGATGTGGGGGGGGGGGGCGCTGTGGAGGTGTGTGTGTGGGGGGGGGGTTGATGTGTGGGAATGGATGTTTTTTCTTTCTTTTGTTGTTCTTTCTTTCTTACTCTCGCTCTTTCCCTTTCGTTCTCTTTCTTTTTCTGATTCTAAGTGTATTTATTTATCTCTGTCTTTCTCTCTTTCGCTCTCTCTCTCTCTCTTTCTCTCTCTCTCTCTCTCTCTCTTTCTCTCTCTCTCTCTCTCTCTCTCTCTCTCTCTCTCTCTCTCTCTCTCTCATTCTCGTAGCTTACTCTCCGTTTATTTACATTAAAATATATGCACTTACGTATTTTCATATGTGAATATTCATCAACGCAATATTTGTCTATCATATTACGTATATGATAGACAGTTACACAGCAATAGACAATCTTTCAAATAGTCATAAACATACAACGACCAAATCGAGATCATAAAACGCGTATAAAAAAAAAAGTATATCCAAAAAGCGCGAATCACATTAATAATAAGCAAGAGAGGCAAAAAAAAACAAAAAAGCATCGACATCCCTGTGAATTTAACACGATTTAAAACGGCCGTCACCTTTTGACGACGAAAATCCTCGTTACTTTGCGCGGATTAAGCCCTAGAGGTGACTCTCCCATGGCCAAAGCACACACGGATAACCTTAAATGACTTCCCGAAACGTTTGGTGGTCGGTGGAACTCTATATTATTGACATTCACGGTGGGATTAACTCGAAGGTACATTCATCATGGCGGCCCGAAGTGGACGCGCTTTGCCACCGGAAATGACGGCCATTAGTGACGTCATTCAATATGGCGGTCACGTGTCGGAGAGGAAGTTTGCCGTGGCTCGGGAGAGAGGAGGGTGGGAGAGAGAGAAAGAGACAGAGAAGGAAGGTGGGAAAGGGAGAGGGAGAAGGAAGGAAGAAGGTGGGAAAGGGAGAGAGAGGAAGAGAAGGAAGGTGGGAAACGGAGAGAGGAGGGTGGGGGAGAGAGAGAGAGACAGAGAAGGAAGGTGGGAAACGGAGAGAGGAGGGTGGGAGAGAGAGGGGGGGGGGGAGATAAAGAGAAGAAGAAGAAGAGAGAGAGAAGGAAGGTGGGAAAGGGAGAGAGAGGAAGAGAAGGAAGGTGGGAAACGGAGAGAGGAGGGTGGGAGAGGGAGAGGGAGAGAGAGAGAAGGAAGGTGGGAAAGGGAGAGAGAGGAAGAGAAGGAAGGAAGGAAGGTGGGAAACGGGGAGAGGAGGGTGGGAGAGGGAGAGAGAGAGAAGGAAGGTGGGAAAGGGAGAGAGAGGAAGAGAAGGAAGGTGGGAAACGGAGAGAGGAGGGTGGGAGAGAGAGAGAGAGAGAGAGAGAGAGAGGGTGGGAGAGAGAGAGAGGGGGGGGGGAGATAAAGAGAAGAAGAAGAGAGAGAGAGAAGGAAGGTAGGAAACGGAGAGAGAGGAAGAGAAGGAAGGTGGGAAACGGAGAGAGGAGGGTGGGAGAGGGAGAGGGAGAGGGAGAAAGAGAGAAGGAAGGTGGGAAAGGGAGAGAGAGGAAGAGAAGAAAGGAAGGAAGGTGGGAAACGGAGAGAGGAGGGTGAGAGAGAGAGAGAGAGAGAGAGAGAGAGAGAGAGAGAGGGGGGGGGGGAGATTGATTTGATTTTGATAAGTTTATTCATACTATATATAGTGTATACACATGTGAATAGGCATAGGAGAGAGAGAGAGAAGGAAGGTGGGAAAGGGAGAAAGGGGGAGAAGGAAGGAAGGAAAGGGAGAGAGAGGGAGTAGAAAGGAAGATGGAAAAGGGAGAGAGAGAGGGAGTAACAAGGAAGGGAGGAAAGAGAGAGAAAAGGAAGGAAGAAAGATGGGAAAGGGAGAGAGAGGGAGGAGGAAGGAAGGAAGGAAGGTGAGAAAGGGAGAGAGAGGGAGAAGGAAGGAAGGAAGGTGAGAAAGGGAGAGAGAGGGAGAAGGAAGGAAGGAAGGTGGGAAAGGGAGAGAGAGGGAGAAGGAAGGAAAGGGAGAGAGAGGGAGTAGAAAGGAAGATGGAAAAGGGAGAGAGGGGGAGTAAAAAGGAAGGGAGGAAAGAGAGAGAAAAGGAAGGAAGAAAGATGGGAAAGGGAGAGAGAGGGAGGAGGAAGGAAGGAAGGAAGGTGAGAAAGGGAGAAAGAGGGAAAAGGAAGGGAGGAAAGTGGGAAAGGGAGAGAGAGGGAATAAAAAGGAATGAATGAAAGAGAGTGATAGAAAAGGAAAGGATGAAAGTGGGAAAGAGAGGGAGGGGGAGGGAGAAGGAAGGTAGGAGAGTGGGAAAGAGAGGGAAGAAAGGAAAGAAGGTAGGGTGGAGGGAGGAAATGAGAGAGATGGGGAGTTAGGGAAGAAGAGTAGAACGAAAGAGAGATAAGAAAGGGTGGTGAGAGAGAAATAAAGCGAGAAGGAACAGAGAAGAGAGAGGGAGAAAACGAGAGAGAAGAGAAAGGAGAATCCTCATTATTATTATCATCATTACTATCATTATATTGTTATTGTTATCAGTATAATAATTATTATACTTATCATTAATAGCATTATTATCATTATCATTATCACTGTCACCATTATCATTATCATTATTAGCATCATTATCATCACCATCATCATTCTAATCATTATCATTACTAGTATTTTCATCCTGATAATTACCATTATCATTATTATGCTTATTCTATTATCATTTTTACTATCATTATTACTATCATCACTATATAGCTATCATTATCATTGTTATCATTATTAGGATTATATTTTTATTACGATTATTATTATTATCATAATTGTTATTATCATTATCACCATCATCATTACTGTTGTTGTTCTTGTTACCCTGAGAGATTGAGAAAGAAAGAGAGAGAGAGAGAGAGAGAGAGAGAGAGAGAGAGAGAGAGAGAGAGAGAGAGAGAGAGACAGAGAGAGGAATGAAAATAAAGAAAGACTGAGGAAGAAGAAGAAGAAGAGAAGGAGAAAAGGGGAAATAAGAGAAAGCAAGAAAATTAAAGAAAGAGTGGAAAGAAAAAATAAACAGAAAGAATGAAAAAAGAAAAGACAAAATAAGTAAAGAAACAGATAAAGATTTTTCCTAAGTGATAAATCCTTATTCTTTGCGCCTCATAAAGTGTGAGTAAGATTGTGTGTGTGTCCGTGCGTGCGTGTGCGTTTATGTGCGTGTGTATGTGTCTATGTGTGTGTGTCGGGGGATTGGTAAAGCCAGTCATTATTGCAAATCACAGACCGATTTGCAATGGAGAGCCTTGCAACCCAGTATTAACAATAACAGCTGATGAGTCTCTGATATATGTGTTGCATTTCATCTTGCCTCGATCTTGCAATAGTGGGAAGGGATGTTGATCGTTGCAATAACGAAATTCATGATAGAAATTATGTTGATAGTAATTGCAATAACGAAATTCATGATAGAAATGATGTTGATAGTAATTGCAATAACGAAATTCATGAGAGAAATGATGTTGATAGTAATTGCAATAACGAAATTCATGATGGAAATGATGTTGATAGTAATTGCAATAACGAAATTCATGATAGAAATGATGTTGATAGTAATTGCAATAACGAAATTCATGATAGAAATGATGTTGATCGTTGCAATAACGAAATTCATGATAGAAATGATGTTGATAGTAATTGCAATAATTAAATTCATGATAGAAATGATGTTGATCGTTGAAATAACGAAATTCATGATAGAAATGATGTTGATAGTAATTGCAATAATGAAATTCTTGATAGAAATGATGTTGATGGTTGCAATAACGAAATTCATGATAGAAATGGTGTTGATAGTAATTGCAATAACGAAATTCATGATAGAAATGATGTTGATAGTAATTGCAATAATGATAGTAACGGTAATATCATAAATAATAATAAGGGTAAGAAAAAAGACACGATAATATTATTACTATCATTATCCTAATCATCGGTATAATTACCATTCCTATCATCTTCATTATTGTTTTAATTATCATGATTATTATCATCATTCGTAACAGCAATAGTGACAACAATAAAGAAAAGAAAATGAAAACAGAAAAAAGTAAAATCGTGTCTATACTAAAATGATGAAAAAAAAAAAAAAAAAAAAGAGAGAGAGAGAGATAAAGTTAGCAATCTATGAGGTACTAATTAGTGGGTTGGGGATGAGTACGTGAGTCAGCGAGCTATGAGGTATGAGGTATGAGGTATGAGGTATGAGTTAAAGACTTCTTCATCTTTGCCTCTTTTTAATGCCTTTATTATTTTTATTCATTTTTACTTCCTTCTTCTGTTCTGTTTCCTTTTCCTTTTTCTTTTTCTTCTTCTTCTTCTTATTTTTCTCTTTTTTATTCTTTTTCTTCTCCCCTTCTTGTTCTTCTCTCCTTCCTCTTCTTCTTCTTCTCTTTCTTCTTCTTTTCTTATTCTTTTCTTCGTATATTTTTTTTTCTTCTTCCTTCCCCTCTTCTTCCCTCTTCATCCAGCTCCTTCTTCTCTCCCCTCTTCTTCCCTCTTCATTCAGTTCCTTCTTCTCTACCCTCTTCTTATCCTCCCTATCCTCATAATTCCTTCCCCAACTTCCTTTATTATTATCTTTATCCCCCTCCCTCCCGTCTCTCTTCCTTTCTCCCCCTTTCTTCCCAAATATTTTCCCCTTTTCCTTCCCGTCATTCTCTTCTCCTATTTTCTTTTTCTTTTTCCTTTTCCCTTCCTCCATCCGCCCCCCTCCCCCCTCCCCCCTCCTCCCACTTCACCATTTCTCCTTTGCCCTTTTTCTTTCTCCGTCTTCCCCTTCCTTCCCCTCATCTTCCTTCCTTCCCCAATTCTCACATCCCTTCTTTTCTCTCCTCTCATCCTCCCTTCTTCCCCATCCTCCCCCCTCCTTCTCTCCTCTTAGGCATCCTTCTTTCGTCCCGTCGTCTCATCCTCCCCCCTTTTCTCCCCCTCCTCCTCCACTCGTCTCCCTCCCCTTTCCCTTCCCCCTTCCCTTCTCCCTCCCCTTCTCCCAACAACAACAAACCCCCCCAGTTCTCTCGTACCCCCTTCCCCTCCCCCTCCTACTCACCCCTTACCCAACCCCCCACCCAACCACTCTCCCCACCCACTCATCCCCCTCCTACACCCCCTCTCCTCCCTCCTTCACCCCCACCTAACCACTCTCCCCACCCACTCATCCCCCTCCTACACTCCCTCCCCTCCCTCCTTCACCCCCTCCCCTCCCTCCTACACCCCCTCCCCTCCCCACCCACCACCCACCTACACCTCCACCTCCTCCCCACCCACCCATCCACCCACCCACCCTCCCCTTCCTTCCCACCCACCCATCCATCTACCCCTTCCCTCCCCATCCACCCACCCACCCTCCTCTTCCCACCCTCCCCTACCTCCCCACCCACCCACGCCCACACGCCCACCCCCTTCCTTCACCGCTCTCTTATGACCTTATCTCAACTCCATCTTAATTGTTATCTACCTCTCTCGTAATCTTTATCTGATACGTAGATCGATAGGTATAACGGGCAACAGCATGGATACGTGTTGTTTATTTGTTTTTATTTGCTTTTATTTTTTTTACATTCTTATGAAGTCATATATTATATAATTATATATGATACATAATTATGTTTTTATATATTGTAAAAATATTAGTATATATTTTATATGTAATATTATATATAAAATTATTTTTTTTTCTTATTTATTTATTTTGTTGTTGTTGTTGTTGTTTTGTCTTAGTTTATTCATTTCTGCTTCTTTTTCTTTTTCTTCTTGCTCTCATTATTTTTTCTTTTCTTTTCTTCCGTCCTCTCGTGATTCTTGTTCTTCTTCTCTTTCTCCTTATATAAACTTTTTTTTTCTTTCTAGGTCTCTCGGTCTTTTTTTTTCTCTTGTTTTTTTCTTTTTTTCTCTCTCTTACTCTATGTATCTATCAATCTCTCTCTCTCTCTCTATCTATCTGTCTATATCTATCTTTCTCGCTTTCTCTCTGTCTCTCTCTCTCTATCTCTTTCTCTCTTTTTCTCTTTCTCTTTCTCTCTTTTTCTCTTTCTCTCTTTCCACCCACCTTCTCTCCTATTACACACGAAAACAAAAACAAATTCAAAATATCTTTCTATTTAAATACATCAAAATTACTTCAAAAGAGATCACCATCTAATAACAAAAAAAATAAAATCGATAATAAAAAATCTTTCAAAAAAAACAATATCAATTGACCGAAATATTTGCGCAAGTCACGTTTTCTATACATTTTTTTTTTCTTTCTCAAAGGAATTCAAAAATGATTTCGAAGGTAAACTATTATAAATCGGCGGCACTTAATCACCCGGTGCAGGAAAACGCTCCTTCATGAATAGTCAAAGATGTTTTAGAAGATAAGGCGAGAGACCACCGCCTCGGCAAGGGTCTGGATGGTGCTTTTGATTTTATTGTTTATGTTATGGTGTTTGTTGATTTGTTTTTGTTTTGGGTTGTCTTGTTTGCTGTGGTTGGTTTCTGGGTCTCTTTTTGTGTCTTGTTTCTTTTTTTCGTTTCGTTGTTTTTTTATTTTTCTCTCTTTCTTTCCCTCTCTCTCTCTCTCTCTCTCTCTCTCTCTCTCTCTCTCTCTCTCTCTCTCTCTCTCTCTCTCTCTCTCTCTCTCTCTCTCTCTCTCTCTCTCTCTCTCTCTTTCTCTCTTTCTCTCTTTCTCTCTCTCTCTGTTTCTCGCGTTCTCTCTCGCTCTAGCTCTATCTATCTATCTCTCTATCTATCTCTCTTCCTCTAAATCCACCCATCTATCTCTATGTATATCCAATCCCACAATACATACATACCAAGAACAAAAAGAAAAAAAAACTGAAGGAAGAAAGAGAAAGAAAGAAAAACAGAAGAGAAGAGAGAGCGCGGGGAGGAGGGGAGTGGGGGTGGGGAGAGGTGGGGGAGGGGGGGCGTGGCGACCTGTAAATTGAGTGGTCAAACAACAAGCGCGCACGATCACCCGGCCCGAGCCACGTCATCAATTATCTCCAGCCAATCGCAAGCCGCCTCCGCCTCCCGGACGGGTTCTAATTGGTGGTTTCGGCGGCGGCGATGGGGAGATGGGTAAGGTTCGGTGCGTCCGCTAATGATAGCGGAGCGACGGAGGAGGGAAGGCAGTGGTAATTGAGAGTAGACTGTGATAATGCCGGTCTTGCTGAAACAAGACAACAACTTTATTATTTTCGAGCCTTGTGAGGCGGTGGCGGAGGAGGAGGAGGCGGTAAGATGTTTCGGATATCATCGTACGGCGTTCAGTTCGATTTTTTGTGTTTTTCCGCTACGCTACGTTCGTTAGGTTCGCTAAACGCTAGGGAGAAGCGAGCGATGTTTTGTGAGACGCTCGTTTGACTTTTTTTTTTCTTTTAGTTTTGTAGCCTTCGGGGAAATTGTCTTATAGGCCTTCGCGGTTTCAATTAAATCCAGGTAGTTATATTTTTCTCCCCCGCGAGGGAAATAAGATGAAAGGGTGAATGAAATAATAACGCTAGACATTATCATAATATTTTTTTCGCCTCAATTTTTATCTAGTTACACATTTTTTTATAATAGTAATACTTATTATTATAATAACGATCATATCGAAAATAATCATAATAACAAAATAAATTATAATAAAAGAAATAATTATATAAATCATTTTTTTTTCGCGCCAAAATTGTAATCTCTCTCCGTTTTCTTTTCTATCTCATTTTCTTTTCCCATCTCGTGCCTTTTTTTCCCGAAGAACAACGACCGATAAATAGAGTTTTTCAAGAACCCAAGACCCCATGATGGAGCGAGGGAGAAGATGGCGGTGACAATGATATATTAATTAGGAAAATGACTGCCCTTCTCGCCCCCCTCCCTTATTTCCTGAATAACGGCGGGGTGGCGGGATATCAAAGAGATGGGAGGAGGGGAGAGGGGGGAGAGGGAGGGGAGAAGGGGGGTTGAGGGATGGATGGGGGGATGGAGAGGGTGGGGAGAGGGGGGGAGGGATGGAGGGAGAGGATAGGGAGTGGAGACGGAGGGAGAGAGTGGGGAGTAGGGACGGAGGGAGAGGGTGGGGATTGGGGACGGAGGGAGAGGGTGGGGAGTGGGAATGGAGGGAGAGGTGGGTAAGTTAAGGAGGGAGGTAGGAGGGAGGTGAGGATGGCAGAATGGGGGCGAATGGAGTAGGGGGGTGATGGAGAGAAGGAGGAATGGAGGTAGAGATGTAGAGAGAAAGAGCGAGATGGGAGAGAAGGAGGTAGGTGGAGAGAAAGAGAGACTTTGACTAGGGAGAGATAAACAGAGATAGAGTGAGAGAAAGAGAAAAAAAATGTAAGACAAAAGAAGAATAAGAAAAGAAGAAGAGGACGAAAAACAAGAGGCAGAGAGAGACAGAAACAGAAACAGAGAGAGAAGAAAAGCAAAAGCGAGAAAGAGAGAGAGCGAGCGAGAGAGAGAGAGAGAGAGAGAGAGAGAGAGAGAGAGAGAGCGAGAGCGAGCGAGAGAGAGAGAGAGAGCGAGAGAGCAAGAGCAAAAGCGAGAGCGAGAGAGAGAGAGAGAGAGAGAGAGAGCAAGAGAGAGAGAGCGAGAGCGAGCGAGCGAGAGAGAGAGAGAGCGAGAGAGAAAGAAAGAAAGAAAAAAAGAGAGAGAGAGAGAGAGAGAGAGAGAGCGAGAGCGAGAGCGAGAGAGAGAGCGAGAGCGAGAGAGCAAGAGAGAGAGAGAGAGAGAGAGAGCGAGAGAGAGAGAGAGAGAGACGTACTCCACGGTCAAAACAAAGTCCATTCATAGGATAACAAATTGTTTTGAAACCAGTTATTATGATAATTCCCTTTGAGTGTGTGTGAGGGGGGGGGGAGGGATCAAGGAGGGGGGGAGGGGGATTTGATCCTAAGGGGGATGATAGTCAACATTAATTTAGAATCTTGATATCGCTGAATGAAGAATGCGCGTATATATATTTCGTCTATATTAATAATGAAGGCGGAGGCAGATTTCGATGGTAGGCCTATCAACAGAAAAAGGAATTTTAATGGCGTAATTTTGGGTGCCTCGCTGACGTGGAAATTTCTTCGAGTTATAATCATTATTAGACTCGAATATCGTGAAGGAAAAAGTGAAAAGGAAATGAATTTGTGATTGATTTTTTTTTTTTTTTTTTTTTTTTGTCTTTATTCATTTTGGATAATTTTTGAAGAATGTTATTATTGTTATCATTATCTGTAGTTTCTCTCTTTTTTTTCTTTGCGTTTTGCTATGTATAGTGTTTTTATTATTATTATTATTATCTTTACTATTACTTTCTTGAGTATTTTTGCTATCGTAGTTTCTATTATTATTACATTTATCATTAATATCTATACTATCATTAAAATTGCTACTGATGTTTTGCTTATTATCATCATTATTATTATTGTCATTTTTTCCCTCATTCTTTGTCTCCTCCTCCTTCCCTCTCCCCCTCCTCTTCCCTTTCTCCTTCTTTTTCCTCCTCCTCTTCCTCCTCCTGCCGTTCTTCTTCTGCTCCCTCCCTCCCTCCCTCCCTCCCTCCCTCCTCCCTCCCTCCCTCCCTCCCTCCCTCCCTCCCTCCCTCCCTCCCTCCCTCCCTCCTCCTCCTCCTCCTCCCTCCCTCCTCCCGTTCTTCTTCTCCCTCTTCCCTCATCCCTATAATCATCACCTCATTATCAAAATTCCGATGCTGCTAATAGTCTTAAAAGTACCATTAGTAGAAACTACAGGACTGATAGTTACAATAGCAGTAGTTGTAGTAGTGGTGGTTGTAACATTAAGTGTAGTTATTGTAATGGTTGTGGTGATAGCACTATGGTAGCCAGGGTAGTAGTAATAGTAGTAGTGGTAGTGGTAGTTGTATAGTAGCAATGGTTTGTAATGGTAAAGTAATGGTAGTAGTTTTAGTAGTCGATAGGGCTATTGGTG
>NW_028234441.1:17864815-17872315 GCF_977035675.1 Penaeus japonicus
CGCATCTATTATAGCTTTCTTCCCCCGGGCCTCATTACTCTCCTCTCTCTCCTAGATCTCCGTTCACTCTGCTCTCTCTCTCTTCTCTCCTCTCTCTCTCGATATCTGACTCTCTCTCTCTCTCTCTCTCGTCTTCTGTCTCTTCACACTCTCTCTACCTCTCTCTCTCTCGTTCTCTCTCTCTCTCTCACTCTCTCTCTCCTCTCATCTCGCTCGCATCATCTCATGTGATCTCTCGTCTTTCCTCTCTTTCCCTTTTCTTTCTCTCTTTCTCTCTCACGCTCGGCCTTCTAAACTCTCTCTCTCTTATCCGCATCTCTCATATACATCCTCCTCCTCTCTCTCTCTCTCTCTCTCTCCTCTATCGCTCTCTCTCCTCTCTCTCTTCTCTCTCCGTCTCTAGATCTCATCGTCTCTCTCTCGCTACGTTCGTATCTCTAATGTCTTTCTTTCTCTATATGCTCTCTCTCGTCACTTCTCATCTCTCTCTCTCTCTCTCTCGCTATCGATGCTCTCTCTCTCTCTATATACACTCTCTAGATATCTATCAGTCACCTTGATGACCACCCCACCACATTCCCCATAGATCCCAATGCTTCCCCCCCATTCAACCGATCTCCCTATTCTTACAACCCTCTTCTCATTGGATCTCTTTCTCTCATCTATTTTTCCCCTCTCCAACAATAAACCTCCTCTTCCCCTCCCCTTCTACCTTCCCCACTCTCTTCCCCCCCCTTTCCTTTACCCCCCTCTCCCTCCCCCCCTTTCCAGCTACTGTTCGATACCCTAAAGGTTTTATTTTTAACAATAGCCATCTTACCCTACACTGTCATTACTTAGTAGGGGTATAGGGGGGAGGGGGAGATGGGTCAGGGGGGTAGGGGGTAGGGGTAGGGTAAAGGGGGCGTGGGTTGGGGTTCGTTTTTTTCTTTTTTTCTTTTTTTTTTTTTTTTTTTTTTTTTTTTTTTGTTTTTTTTTTTTTTTTTTTTTTTTTTTTTTATTTTTTCTTTTTTTCTTTTTTTTCTTTTTTTTGTATATAAGGAAATAGTTGACCACCCACTTTCTTGGGGTGTCTTTGAATAAGAGAGAGATAGCATCTGTGTCCATGTTCTTTGAATTTCTCTTTATTTTGGTTAAGGAGTTTCTGTTTTTATTTGTCTATATTTTTTGCTTTTATCTTTTTTTTTCACTTCTGGTTTCCTAATGTTTTTTTGTTTTGTTTTTTCTCCTCCTCTTCCTAATCTTCCCCCTTTTCCTCTTTCATTTTTCCTTCTCCTCCTTCTCTCCCTCCCCTCTTCCTCTTTCGCCTCTTCATTCTTCATTTTTCTTCTTTTCTCCTTCCCCTCTTCCTTTTTCTCCCCTCTCCCCTTTCCTCCTCCTCTCCAGTTTTCTCTTCATTCTCCCCTTCTCCCTGACTCCTATTCTTCCTCCTCTTCCCTCTTCCTGTTCCTCCTGCCGTTCCTCCTCCTCTTGTCCTCTTCCTCCTCCTCCTCTTCAACCCTCTCATCTATCTCTTTTTCTCTTGTCCTCTCCCTCCTCTTCTTCCCCGACTCTCCCCTCTCCCTCCTCCCCTTCTCTTCCCTCCCCTCCCCCTCTTCCTCCTCCTCCTGCCCCTCTCCATCTCCTCGTCTTTCCCCTTCTCCTCCTTCTCTTCCCTCCCCTCTTCTTCTGCAATCCCCTCTTCATCCTCCCACCTCTTTCTCCCCATCCCTCTAACTCTTTCTTATCGTCCCCCCTCCTTCCTCCACCTCCTCCCCCCCTTCCCCCCTTTTCCCCTTCTCCTCTCCCTCTTCCCTCCCCTCTTCATCCTCCCACCTCTCCCTCCCCATCCCTCCTCCTCTTTCTTATTGTCCCCCCTCCTCCCCCCTCCACCTCCTCCCTCCACCTCCTCCCCTTCCCCCCTTCACCCCCCTTCCCCCCTTCACCCCCCCCCCTTCACCCCTTCCCCCCTTCTCCCCCTTGTCTGGTTAGTGTCAAAACAACAGACAAGGAAGGGTCTGTATCTGGCTTCTTCTTCTCCTTCTGTTGCATTCATCTTTGCAAAGGCAATTGCATGAGAGAATGTTGGGATCTGCAACGTGTGTTTCGGTGTCACCTTCCTTCGCGATTTCTCTCGCTTATCTATTTATCTAGGTCTCTCTCTATCTATCTATCTATTTATTTATTTGTGTATCTATTTATTTATCTATTTATCTTTTTTTTTTTTGCGTTCTTTTCACTGTGTTTCTGTGTGTGTCTGTGTATGTGTTTGTGTGTGTGTTCGTGCGTTCACGCGTGTGTGTGCTCATTTGTGCATCTGTGTGTTAGTGTCCGTGTGTGTGTGAGTGTGTACGTGTTTGTATACATATTAGCGGGGGGTTCACCTGTGCGCGTGTGTGTGCGCATTTATGCATGTAAGTGTTAGTGTCCGTGTGTGTGTGAATGTGTACGTGTTCGTATACATCCTAGCGTTCACGCGCGTGTGTCTGTGCGTGTGTGTTTCCGCGCGCACGTATAATAAACGCGTCCAGTTGCGTTCTCCCCCTAACACCTGTTCCACCGCCTCGCCAGACGCCACAAGCCTCTAAATTATTCAAGTTCTAACACCCTAATCACGGGCGAGCGCCTTGGCGTTTGGCCCCGTCTTTAAGATTCCTCTTTGCGGAAATAAGAATGCAAATAACAGCGCCCGGCCGTAACTGAGGAAATAATAATGATTCGATTTGTAAATCATTGTCTGCTTTGATCTAAACTCGTCGGTCTTTCTCTATCTCTTTCTTTCTTTCTCTTTTTCTTTCTCTCTCTCTCTTTCTTTCTCTCTATCTTTCTCTCTCGCTTTCTCTCTTTCTCTCTCTCTCTCTCTCTCTCTCTCTCTCTCTCTCTCTCTCTCTCTCTCTCTCTCTCTCTCTCTCTCTCTCTCTTCTCCTCATCCTCCCATACTCTCTCCTCAATCTCTCTCTCCATCTCTCTCATTCTCTCTCTCTCTCTCTCTCTCCTCTCTCTTGCTCTCCTCTCTCCTCTTTCTCTCCTTCCTTCCCTCAACTCCCTCCTCTTAATCTCTCTCTCTCTCTCTCTCTCCATTCACCTGCCCTCTGCATCCTCCTCACTCTTCAGCTCTCATCCTCCATCTCCCGTTCCCCTCTCTCTCTCTCTCTCTCTCTCTCTCTCTCTCTCTCTCTCTCTCTCTCTCTCTCTCTCTCTCTCTCTCTCTCTCTCTCTCTTTCTCTCTCCTTCCCTCAACTCCCTCCTCTTAATCTCTCTCTCTCTCTCTCTCTCCCTCCCTCTCACTCTCCCTCTCTCCCTCCCTCTCACTCTCTCTCTCTCATTCTCTCTCTCTCTCTCTCTCTCTCCTTCTCACATCCTCTCGTCCTCTCATCCTTCTCTCATCTCTCCTCTCTCTCTCTCTCCTCTCATCGCTCTCTCTCTCTCTTCCTCTCCTTCCCTCCGCCTTCCTACTTCCTTTCACACTCCCTCCTCTTAATCTCTCTCGCTCTCCCTCCTCTCCTCCCTCCCGTCCCTCCCTCCCCCCTCTCTTCTCTCCTCATCTCTCTTCTACAGTCTCTCTCTCTCTCTACTTCTCTCTCTCTGCTCTCTCTCTCTCGTCTCACTCTCACTCTGCACTCTCAGCTACTCACTCTCTCTCTCAATCTCTCTCTCTCTACCTCGTCTCTCTAGTCTCGCTCCTCCGCTCCTCTACTCTTCCTCTCTCTCTCTCTCTCTCTCTCTCTCTCTATATATATATATATATATATATATATATATATATATATATATACACAAATATCTTTCTCTCCATCGCTCTGTTTCTTTCTGTCTCTCTCTCTATCATTCTTTCTATCTATCTATCTATCTCTCCATCTCTCCCTCCATCCCTCTCTCACTCACTCTTCTCCTCTCTCCCTCCCCCTCTCCCCTCCCCTCCCCCTCCCCCATCCTTCCCCAGCCCTCCCCTCCTCTCCCCATCCCTCCCTTCCCCTCCTCTCCCCTCCCCCACCCCTCCCATCCCATCCCCCCATCCCATCCCCATCCCCTCCCTCCCCTTCCCCTCCCCTCCCCCACCCCTCCCATCCCCTCCCCCTCCCCACGCTACGTTTTATGTATTCATGTAAGATTAACAGGCTTTGTAATTTATTCATCTGCCTAATTCTCAAGGAGTCGTTTTTAAGAATAGTCGTGGTAGCATAATCATTCTTGTGCTGTTTTTAAACAAAGTGGGTTGTGATATTTCATGCTCTTGATTGAGATTATCATACACTCTTGTTCTGGAGCTTTTACCAACAATTTTGACTGGTAAGATAAAGAAAGATAAAAGAAAGAAAAAAATAAGAGAGGAAAAAAGAATGGATGTTTTAACCCAGTTATGTCATAAACAGAGGTGGATGTTAGATATTTGCTGGCTTGGGAAGATTCTCATCGGGGTTGTGTGTTTGTTTTTCTTCTCATTATTTTCTGTTTTGTGTGTTTTTTTTCTTCTCTTTAGTTTCTTTCTTTGTGTGTTTGTTTTTCTTCTCATTATTTTCTGTTTTGTGTTTTTTTTTCTTGTTCTTATTTTCTTTCTTTGTGTTGTTTTTTTATTATTATTTTCATTCTTTGTGTGTTTGTTTTTCTTCTCATTATTTTCTTTTTTTGTGTTTGTTTGTTTTTCTTGTTCTTATTTTCTTTCTTTGTGTTGTTTTTTTATTATTATTTTCATTCTTTGTGTGTTTGTTTTTCTCCTCATTATTTTCTTTCTTTTTGTGTTTGTTTTTCTTCTTGTTCTTATTTTCTCTCTTTGTGTGTTTGTTTTTCTTCTTGTTCTTATTTTCTTTCTTTGTGTGTTTGTTTTTCTTCTCATTATTTTCTTTCTTTGTGTTTTTTTTTATTATTATTCTTATTTTCTTTTTTTGTGTGTTTGTTTTTCTTCTCATTATTTTCTTTCTTTGTGTGTTTGTTTTTCTTCTTGTTATATTTTCTTTCTTTGTGTGTTTTTTTTATTATTATTTTCTTTCTTTGTGTGTTTGTTTTTCTTCTTGTTTTAATTTTCTTTCTTTGTGTGTTTATTTTTCTTCTCATTATTTTCTTTCTTTGTGTGTTTTTTATTATTTTCTTTCTTTGTTTTTTTTTTCTCTTTCTTTTTTTCTTTCTTTTTTGTCTTATTGTTGATATTTTTTGTATATTTCTTTATATGTTTCTTAAAGTCTATTTTTAACTCGAGTTTGCTATAACAAGAGATTTGATAAGTGTATGTGAGAGGTAGTTTTACATGTTCATATGATGTTGAGGTTTTCTGTTATTTAGGAGGGGGGAGGGAGGAGGAAGGAGGGGGAAGAGGGTGAGAAAGGAGGGAGGAGGAGGGAGGAGAGGGGAGGGAAAAGGTTGAGAAAGGAGGGAAGGAGGAGGGGGAGAAGGTGAGGTGGGGAAGGGGAGGAGGGGGAATAGGGGAGGGAGGAGGGGGAAGAGGGGAGAAGGAGGGGGAGAAGGGAGGGAGGAAGGGGAGAAGGGGGGAGGAGGGGTAGAAGGGAGGGAGGATGGGGAAGAGGAGAGGAGGAGGAGGAGAAGGGAGGGAGGAGGACGAGATGAAAGGGAGAGAGAGGAGGGGAGAAGAGAAGAAGGAGGGGGAAGGGAGGGAAGAGGGGGAGAAGGTCAGAAGGGAGGGAGGAAGGGCAGAAGGGAGGGAGGAAGGGCAGAAGTGGGGAGGGGAGAGGTAAGAAGAGAAGGAGGGGGGAAGGGAGGGAAGAGGGGGAGAAGGTCAGAAGGGAGGGAGGAAGGGCAGAAGGGGGGAGGGGAGAGGTAAGAGGGGGGGAGGAGAGTGGGATTAAGTATTTGATTTCTTCATCATTAATAATAGCATGTTATGAGGAAGGAGCGCCCGGTGCGTTGTAACTAAATCAAAGATTGGCAGTTCGAGTTACTGTGGGCTTTGCTGATCTAATCTCTTCTCTCTCTCTCTCTCTCTCTCTCTCTCTCTCTCTCTCTCTCTCTTTCGTCTCTCTCTCGCTCTTTCTTTCTCTCTCTTTCTCTCTCTCTATCTCTTTCTCTCTCTTTCTTTCTCTCTCTCTCACTCTCTCTCGCTCTTTCTCTCTCTCTATCTCTTTCTCTCTCTCTCTCTCTCTCTCTTTCTTTCTCTCAACTTTCTAATCTCTCATTCTTTCCTTCCTCTATCTCTTTTCGGTTCTCTCCTCTCCCCCCACTCTACTCTCTCCCTCTCTCTCGGCCCTCTCATTCTCTCCTCCTCATCTCTCCTCATCCTCATCTCTCTCTCTCTCACACCTCTCATCTCCTCACTTCTTCTCTCTCATCTCTCTTCACCTCTCATCCCCCTCCTTCTCTCACTCTCTCTCTCCTCTCTCTCTCCATCTGTTTTCTCGTCTCCTCTCTCTTTCTTCTGTCTATCTGCTTTCCTCTATCTATCGTTCTTTTGCCTTTTTCTCCGCTTATCTCTCTCTCTCACTCTCCGCTCTTTGTCTTTCGCATCCACTCTCGCTCTTCGTCTCTCTCTCGCGTCCATCTAACTCTCTCTTCACTCTCTCTCTCTCTCTCTATCTCCTCTCTTCTCTCCTCCTCTCATCTCCCATCTCCTCATCCTCTCTCTCGTCGCTCACATTCCTCTCCGCTCGCAGCTCTTTCTTTCTCTCTCATCTCTTATATCATCTCTGCACTCTCTCCCTCTCTTCCCCTCCTGACCTTTTTCTCCCTTCTCTTTCTCATTGGCTCTGCCTTCTCTTTTCCTTTTCCCTCTCTCCCCCTTTCATTTCCCTCTACTTCTCTTCTTCCTCCCCACCCCCTTCTCTATCTCCTCCTCCTCTCTCTCTCTTTCTCTCTCCCTCTCCCTCCCCCTCCCCTTCTTCTTCTCCCTCCCTCCCTCTACCTCCCTCCCTCCCTCCCTCCCTAACCACCCACCCTCCCTCCTCCTCTCTCCTTCCCTCCCTAACCACCTCCCCTCCCCAACCCCCCTCCCTCCCTAACAACCCACCCTCCCTCCCCCTCCCTCTGTCCGGGAACTACCTCGAAAAAGTTTCTCAAGGCGCTGTCTGCATCTGGGGTGTCTAATTCTGTTCTCGAGGGAATCAGCTGATTATGAAGCCCATGTGTTTGTTAGTGTGTGAAAGGAGGGATAGAGGAAGGGAAGGGAAGGGAAGGGAAGGGATATTGGGAGGGGAGGAAGGGAAGGGAAGGGAAGGGAAGGGATATTGGGAGGGGAGGAAGGGAAGGGAAGGGAAGGGAAGGGAAGGGATATTGGGAGGGGAGGAGGGAGGGAGGGAGGGAAAGAAAGGGAGGGATGATGTGGGAGGGGAAGAAAGGGAGGGAGAGAGGAAAGGAAGGGAAGGGATATCGGGAGGGGAGGAGGGAGGGAGGGAGAGAAAGAAAGGGAGGGATAGAGGAAGGGAAGGGAAGGGAAAGTGGGAAGGGAGGAGGAGGGAAAGAGAGAAAGAAAGGGAGGGATGAGGTGGGAGGGGAAAAAAGGGAAGGGGGAAGGGGGATGGAAGGAGGGAAGAGGAAGGAGGGATAGAAAGGGAGGAATAGAGGAAGGGAAATAAAGTG
>NW_028234441.1:17879815-17882315 GCF_977035675.1 Penaeus japonicus
CTCCCCACTCCCTTACATCTCCACCAACCTCCACCCCTACTAACTCCCAACCCCTACCCCACCACTTCCCACTACCCCCATCACCCCCTGCCCCCCTCCTACCAAACCTCACCCCCTCACCTCAACCCCATCTACCCCACCCCCACACACCCCGACCCCACCTCAACCTCACCTCAACTCCATCTACCCCATCCCCACACCCCCCAACCCCCCTCCCAACCCCACCTCAACCCCCTCCCAAACCTCTTTCATCCCCCCCACACGCTCGTTATCCTCCGCCAAAACCAAACCACGACCCATATTTTTAGCCAACCAATATCATCCTCCCAACGACCCAAAGAGGGGGAGGAAGGAATCAGAAGGGAAAACAAGAGAGTAGGACTCTGGAGTGCATCGAGCGCGTGGATAAAGAAGGTTTGTTTGTTATGTAGGTATTTTTTTTTTTTTTTTTTTTTTTTTTTTTTTTTTTTTTTTTTTTGCTTTTTGTACTTTTTTGTGTATTTAGGGGAGTTATGTATTGTATTCGTTATTGTTGTTTGATTTTTTTAGAACGGTTATATTTTGTATTTATTAGTGTTTTTGAAATCTATTATTGCATTTCTTTATTTTTTCTTAATTTGGCATATCTCTCGTTTTCTCTCTCACGCTGTCTCTCTTTCTCTCTTCTCTCTCTCTCTCTCTCTCACACACACACACACACACACACACACACACACACACACACACACACACACACACACACACACACACACACACACACACACACACACACACACACACAGACGTACACACACACACACACACTCACTTTCTCTCTCTCTCTTTCTCTCAGAGACAGAGGCAGACAGAGAAAGAGAGAGAAAGACAGAGAGAGAGAGAGAGAGAGAAAGAGAGAGAGAGATAGAGAGCGAAAGAGAGAGAGAGAGAGAGAAATATATATATATATATATATATATATATATATATATATATATATATATATATATATATATATATATACATATATAAATATATATATATATATATATTTATATATATATATATATATATAGAGAGAGAGAGAGAGAGAGAGAGAGAGAGAGAGAGAGAGATTTGATTTATTCACACTATATACAGTGTATACGCACGAAAGAGAGGAGTGCGAGAGGAGGAGCGTGCGAGAGGCGCGAGCGAGACAGCGAGAGTAGCGAGAGCGTGAGCAAGCGCGACGGAGAGAGAGAGCGAGCGAGCGAGCGAGAGCAAGCGAGAGAGAGAAACAAGCCCGCGAGCGCCCGTCCGAAGTGAGCGGAGTGAACTGCAGGGCACAGCGCCGCCATAATACCTGTGATTGTGTGGTCTCGGGATGATGATAACCCTTTCGCTCGCTGGGTCCTTTGGCCCAGAGACGAGGAGGTGAAGGATTGGTCTTGATTAGTGTTTTCGGGGGGATGGGGGTGGGGAGGGAGGGTGAGGGGGGTGGTAAGGGGCTGGGGGTGGGGAGGGAAAGGGATGGGGATGGGGAGGGGAGGGGTGGGGTATGGGTTGGAGGGGAGGGGGATGGGGTTGGGTTGGAGGGGAGGGGGTGGGCGTGGTTGGAACGGAAGAGAGGGAGGGAACGAGAGAGAGAGAGAGAGAGAAAGAGAAAGAGAAAGAGACAGACAGAGATAGAGATAGATAGAGATTGAGAGAGATAGAAGAAAGAGAAAGATAGAGATAGAGACAGGGAACGAGATCAAAAGAGCGAAAAAAAAAACAACAACAAGCAAAGCGACCGAGCGAGAGAAACGCGAGAAGAGTAGAAAACGGAGCGAGGGGGGCGTGGCGACGCAACAGAAAACGAGATCCTCATCTGACACCAGTGATTGAGACGTTGAAATCCTTAGCATGGAAGACACACGATAGGTTGAAGAATGGAGGAGGGGAGGAGGGAAGGAGGGGAGGAGGAGGGGGAGGAGGGGGAGAAGGAGGAATGGAAGGGGTAGGGGAGGAGGAGGAGGAGGAGGAGGAGGGGGAGAAGGAGGAATGGAAGGGGAGGGGTAGGGGTAGGGGAGGAGGAGGAGGAGGAGGAGGAGTAGGGGCAACAGGAGAAGAAGAAAGAGAAGGAGGAGGAGGAGGAAAAAAAAGGGTTCAAAAAAAGGGGGAGAAGGATAATTGATACTTGCTGTGATAGGATCGCATCACCAAAGTGAAAATTGAAGAGGATTGATAATGAAAATTCGTCTATCACTTTGAACGATCTGCAAATGCACACTTCTTAAGCGTAGCAACAATGGCGTGCAGCTGTGTGCCGACTTCGACATGATCGGGGGATGTCAGATAAGGGAAAATAGAGAGAGAGAGAGAGAGGGAGAGGGAGGGGAGGAGGAGGGAGAGATGGAGGCGGCAGTGGGTGAGGAGGAAGAGAGAGAGAGGGGAGGAGGAGGAGGGAGAGATGGAGGGTGGGAGTGGTAGAGGAGGAAGAGAGAGAGAGAAGGCGTTGAGAGGGGTAGAGAAGGAGAGAGAGATGGAGGGGGAGTGGGAG
>NW_028234441.1:17887315-17889815 GCF_977035675.1 Penaeus japonicus
CCATTCCCTCCCTCCCCTCCCATTCCCTCCCCTCCCATTCCCTCCCTCCCATTCCCCTCACCATTCCCTCCCTCCCCCTTCCCTCCCATTCCCTTACCTCCTCTCCCTCCGCTCCCTCTTTTCCCTCCTCTCCCCTCTCCCCTCCCCAACCTCTCCCTCCCCTCCACTACCTCCCCCTTCCTCCCACCCATCCTCCCTACCCCCTCCCCCCCCCCCTTCCCCCACTCATCGTGGCAGGGCATACAAGTCATTCCCTCCCTCCCCTCCCATTCCCTCCCTCCCCTCCCATTCCCTCCCTCCCCTCCCTCCCATTCCCTCCCTCCCCTCCCATTCCCTCCCCTCCCATTCCCTCCCTCCCCTCCCATTCCCTCCCTCCCTTCCCTCCCCTCCCATTCCCTCCCATTCCCTCCCATTCCCTCCCTCCCCTCCCATTCCCTCCCTCCCATTCCCTCCCCTCCCATTCCCTCCCTCCCCTCCCGTTCCCTCCCTCCCACTCGTGCAGCCATTCCCCCGCCCTCCAGCTGTCCGCGGTCAAATTCTGTGCAAGAAACCATCTTATTTGTCAGCAGCTGCCCTTTCCTTGCCGTAAATTGACTGCTGTGCAAGCTGATTGACGGAAAAGGTGGGGGGAGGGGGGGGGGTAAGGGTGTCTTGGGTGATAGAGAGAGTTATTGCTATTTTTGACGTGTGTATGTGTGTGTGTGTGTATATCTATTTATCTATCTATCTATCTATCTATCTATCTATCTATCTATATGTATATATATATATGTATATATATGTATATATATGTATATATGAATATATATGTATTTATATACATATGTATATATAAATGTCTATGTATATTATATGTATATACTTATATATATATATATTAATATAATATATATATATCAAAATATCTATAAATTATATATACATATAATATAAAAATCATATATATATATAATATATATATATCTATATATATATATATATATACAACCACCTACAAACCCACACACAAACACACACACACACATACACAGACACATGTATATATATATATGTTATATAATATATATATTATATATAATATATATTATATATATATATATATGTGTGTGTGTGTGTGTGTGTGTGTGTGTGTGGCGTGTGTGTGTGTTATGTGTGTAATTTGTATGTGAGTGTGTGTGTGTTGTGTGTGTATGTGTATCGTTTTTGTTTATCGTGTTAAATATGTTATATATACTCTTATATATAGATATATTATATATATAAATATATATATATATATATGTAATATATATATATATGTATATATATGTATATATAATATGTATATATATATATATATATAATGAGTGTAGTATGTATGTATAATTATGTATATATATATATAAAATAATATATATATATATATATATATATATATATATATATATATTTATATATATTTATATGTATGTATATATGAATGTATATAAATAATATCAAATATAAATATATATATATATATATATATATATATATATATATATTTATATGTATGGTATATATGAATGTATATTATATATATAATTATATATATAATATTAAAATATATATATATATATATTATATATAATGTAATATATTGTATATTTATATAAATAAGTATAAAATGTATATATATGTATATATTATGTATATTTACATGTATATACATATATATAGATATATATATATATATATATATATATATATATACTATATATATATATATATATATATATAATATATATATATATATATATATAATGTATTACAATATATACATACATAGATATTATATATATAATATATATAATATATATATATACATATATACAATACATAATATATAAATATATATACCATTATATATATATATACATATATATGCAATACATATATATGTAATATATATATATATATCAATATACTATATATATATATCGTATATATATATATTGTATACATATATACATACATATAGTATATAATAAATATATACATATATATATATACATATATATATATAGTACATATATATATAGTATATATATAAAATATATATATATAAATACTAGTATAATATAATATACACATATATATGTATGCATATATATGTATATATATATATATGTATATATATATGTATATATATATGTATATATAGATATATATATATATATATATATATATATATATATATATATATATGAATGTGTGTATCTATGTATGAAACAAATCACAATATGTCTTTCTGACATATATCCAACAACTGTTTCCATTTTTTTTTTTTTTTTCGGAAATTAAGTATACCAACATCATGGCAGTTGCATTCATGAAATATGCAACCTGTCTCATGGCTATCATTAAAATCAATCTGTACCGCATTTTTTTTCTCTCTCGGGTAATTATAGACTGAAAACAAGTCTCCAAAAACATGAAGTATATATATATTTTTTTTCATCATATCAAATGCAAAATCTTC
>NW_028234441.1:17919815-17922315 GCF_977035675.1 Penaeus japonicus
TGAGAGGCAGAGAGAGAGAGAGAGAGAGAGAGAGAGAGAGAGAGAGAGAGAGAGAGAGGGAGAAAAAACGATAAAGAAAATAGTAATAATTTTATACTCGCATTTTATTGTTGTTAATGCGCTTAGCAATTCGTATAATTCCGGAATTCAGTTCTTCAAAGACAAAGGGGGAGGGGGGAGGGTGGGAGGAGTGGGGGTGGATGGGAGTGGAGGTTAACGGGGAATAGGGAGAGGGGGTGGAATGGGGAATGTGGGAGGAGGGTGGATGGGGAGAATGGGAAGTGGAGGTGAACGGGGAATAAGGAGGGGGTGGAATGGGGAATGTGGGAGGGGGTGGATGGGGAGAATGGGAAGTGGAGGTGAACGGGGAATAAGGAGGGGGTGGAATGGGGAATGTGGAAGGGGGATGGATGGGGAAAATGGGGAGTGGATATTAATGGGGGATGAGGAATAGAGGTTAATGGGGGAGGGTATATGGGGAAGGTGGAATGGAGGTTGATGGGGGAGGGTATATGGGTAACGGGGTGAATGGGGGTATTTAAGCGGAATACGAAAGAGGGGAGATGAGAAAAAAACGGAAAGAATGGGGAATGAGTGTGAATGAAGACGGAGGAAGAATGGAGAATAAGAGGGGAAGGAGAACGAGGAATGAAGAAAAAATGGGAAATGGAACAAGGTTAGAAGAAAGAATGGGGAATGGGGAGGTAGAGGGGAATGGGGGAGCGATGGGGAAGCCTTAAAGAGGGACTGAAAGGTCTTAAGGAATGGAAGAACACACTGGATGAGAAGAGAGGTTTTCTCCCTTCCCTTTCTCCCTCTTTCTCTCTTTCTCTCTTCCTCTTTCCCTCTTCCTACTTCTCCCTCTTTCCCTCTTCCTTTCTCCCTCTTTCCCTCTTCCTCTCTCCCTCTGCTTTCTTCTCCCTCTTCCTCTTTCTCCTTCTCCCTCCTTCTCCCTCTCTCTACTACTTCCTCTCCCTCCCACTCTTCCTCACTCTCCCTCCCTCTCTCCCTCCCTCCTACTCCCTCTCCCTCCTACTCCCTCTCCCTCCCTCCCTCTTCCTCCCTTCTCCCCATCCCATTCGCGAAAAATAATAAAACGCATTCGTGAAAAGGAGTAAATAAACGCCGGATAAAAGTATCAGACCTTAGACAGGAGGGGAGGGGGGAGGTAGGGGGAGGGGAGAGGGGAGGAGGAGGGGGAAGAAAGGGGTATAAGGAGTTAAGATGGACCGGGGGGGGGTGGAGGGGGGAGGTAGGGGGAGGGGGGAGGAAGGAGGAGGGGGAGGAAGAAAGGGGTATATAAGGAGTTAAGATGGACCGGGGTGGGGAGGGATGGAGGGGAGAGGTAGGGGGAGGGGGAGGTAGGGGGAGGGGGAGGTAGGGGGGTGGGGGGCAGTACAAAATAATTGAATTTCCGCTCTTGCATTCGCCGGTAATTCACTGTAGTAAAAATTACAGTTCTAACGTGTCACTGTAAAAAGCATTCGAGTGAATTTATAGTCCTTTTTTTTGCTCTCTCTCTCTCTCTCTCTCTCTCTCTCTCTCTCTCTCTCTCTCTGTCTCTCTCTCTTTCTCAATCTCTCTCCCTCTCTCTCTCTCTCTCTCTCTCTCTCTCTCTCTCTCTTCCTTTCTTTCTCTCTCTCTCTCTCTCTCTCTCTCTCTCTCTCTCTCTCTCTCTCTCTCTCTCTCTCTCTCTCTCTCTCTCTCTCTCTCTCTCTCTCTCTCTCTCCCTCTCTTTCTATCTTTCTCTTCTATCTCTTTCTGTCTTTCTCTTTATTTCTTTTCCTTTAACTTTATTTCTTTTCCTTTTTTTTCATTATCTTTATAGATTTATGAATATGCATTATTTCGTTCGAGTGATCTTTATGTATCATTTAGAGAGGATGGGAAATAATTTTTGATTTTGTTTTATCTTTATTTTTGGAGATTGAGAGCGAGCGAGTGAGAGAGAGAGAGAGAGAGAGAGAGAGAGAGAGAGAGAGAGAGAGAGAGAGAGAGAGAGAGAGAGAGAGAGAGAGAGAGAGAGAGAGAGAGAGAGAGAATGAAAGGGAGAGAGAGAGAGAGAGAGAGAAAGAAAGAAAGAGATAGAGAGAAATAGAGAGAGAGAAAGAAAGAAAGAAAGAGATAGAGAGAAATAGAGAGAGAGAAAGAAAGAAAGAAAGAGAAAAAGAGAGAGAGATGGTGAGAAAGAGAGGTAGACAGAGACAGACAGAGAGAAAAGGGAAGGATAAATAGATAAGGAAAAAATAAAGAAAGAGAGAAAGACAGAAAGGGCGGGGGGATGTGAAGAGGAGAGAGAAAAAGAAGAAACAAACAGACAAACAGACATACAAAGGGACAAACTCGCAAACACAAAACCCGGAAGAAAGAGAAGAAAACTTCACAAACAAACAAAAAAAAAACAAGAAAGAATGAAAGAGAGAATAACTAATAACCTTAAGAAATCAAAAATAAAAATCATAAAAATCACACTCATTAAACAGCTGTTGATTGTCAGCAA
>NW_028234441.1:17936301-17941301 GCF_977035675.1 Penaeus japonicus
ATATATTTTGAACAAAACTGAACCAACCTTTAAAGCATTGAGAAAAGGCAATACAAAAAGTCAGAATAATGTTTCGTGTCGCGTCTACATGCACGCGAGTTTATGTATGTACGTATATATCTACGTGTGTACACAGGTGCCGTCATACTTATCACACTGTTGATGAATAAATCTCTATCTTTATTGTTGACAACATACATCAACACTTTCTTTATCTGACAAATTTTCCCCCACCTTTTTTCGTTATCACGGTTATCTCTCTCTCTCTCTCTCTCTCTCTCTTCTTGTCTCCTCATCTCTTTCACCCCCCTCTCTCCTCCTACTCCGCCTCCTCCTCCTCCTCCTTCCTTCCTCCTCCTCCTCCTCCCCTTCTCCTGCTCCTCCTCCTCCTTCCTCCTCCTCCTCCCCCTTACCCCCTCTCTAACCCCTCTTCCCCCCCTTTCTAACCCCTCCCCCCTCTTCCCCCCCTCTCTAACCCCTCCCTCCCCCCCTCCTTTTTTTAACCAATCGCCATTCCTCATCTTTGATATCAAGTGAATCTGCCCCGGTGTGTGAGTAACGCCCTTTTCTTCAATCCGACGCTATATTCATGGCTATCTCATTTGCATATTCATATATTAGAGCCGGTAAAATATTTCGCCTCTTCAGTCAAGTACGAGTTGCATATCAAGCCTGTATATACCTTCTGCATTTGCATATCCTAATTGAGTGACATAAAACACTGGCAATTTACGATTATATCAAGTATCGCGGGATTCTCAGCTCAGCGGCCATCGTGAGGGGCTTGCGGCTGGGCGAGGTGATGGCTCTGTTAAGGGGAAAAGGAACGGCTTTTTCGATTTTCCTTTTTTTTTCTTTCTTTTTTTTTCGTTTTTGGAAAGAATTTTTTTTTTCTTTTTCTTGTGATTTTCTTTGGGAGGAGTTGGGTCTTGTTTGTTTTTGTTTGTTGTTTTCTTCGAGGATGCTTTGTTTGTGTATGTTTTTTGTTTTTTTTGCTCTTATTTTGTCGGCTTTTTTTCTTTCTTTCTTTTTCGAGTGTCTTTATTATTCTCTCTCTCTCTCTCTCTCTCTCTCTCTCTCTCTCTCTCTCTCTCTCTCTCCCTCTCTTCTTCCCTCTCTCTCTCTCTCTCTCTCTCTCTCTCTCTCTCTCCCTCTCTCTCTCTCCCTCTCTCTCTTTCTCTCTCTCTCTCTATTTCTATCTCTCTCTCTCTCTCACTCTTTCTATCTCTCAACTCGCCTCTTTTCTCTTCTCTCTTTCTCGTCTCTCTCTCTCTCCTCTCTCTCTCAAACTCATCCCTCTCTTCTACTCTTCTCTCTTCTCCTCCTCTCTCTCTCCATCTCTCTTCTCTCTCTCTCTTCTGTCCTCCTCATCTACTCCTCTTCTCTCTCTTTTCTCTCTCTCTCTCTCTCTCTCTCTCTCTCTCTCTCTCTCTCTCTCTCTTTCTCTCTCTCTCCTTTCCTAAATCGATATTCTCCTTATATTACCCTCATCATTATAATAACTGTCTCTTACCACCTTTAACCTTCTTCATTTCAAATCATTAATCTCTCTTTTGCTTCTTCTCCTTCTACTTCTTCCATTTTCGTCATTTTTCATTTACTTTCTCTCTTTTCTGTTTATTTGATTTCCTTCTTGTAATCTTCGTGTCTTTTATTTTATTTGTTTTTTTATTTTTTTTATTATTTTTTTTTATCATTATTATTATTATCTTTTTTTGTTTTTTTTTTTTTTTTTTTTTTTTTTTTTTGCTTGTAATGATATTTATGATATAAGAGATAATTGCTCTTCTCCCTCACTCTCCCTTACCTCCTTGCCCCCCCCCCCCAATTTTGCCCTTCCGTCACCCCTCCAATAAGCCATTAAGTAGATAGATGTAGGAATAAATAAACACATATAAATAGATAAACACATAAAAAAATCTCTACATTCAAGTCCCATAGATAAGCAAAAAAAATAAAAAACAAAACAAAAAAAGATCAAATAGACATCAGAAAAAAACATAAACATAAATAAAAAAACATACCTATAAAACATAAACAAAAACATAAAACATAAACATAAATAAAAAACATACCTATAAAACATAAAACATAAAACAAAAAAAAAATCCAAAAATTCGTCCACGAGAAACAACCTTACGAGAAGAACAACAACAAGAAAAGCCTCCTTGTCTTATAACATCTTTTGAGACACTGATTTATCGGCGCTTGTGCACCGAAGGCTCGTCGCCAAACTCCGAAGTTCTGATTTGACGCCCGTTTTCTGTCGGACATAAAATGAAACCCCTTTTTTTCTCTTTTTTTCTGTTTTTTCTTTTTTTCTGTTTTTTCTTTTTTTTTTCCTTTTTTCTTTTTTTTCTCTTTTTCTTTTTTTTCTCTTTTTCTTTTTTCTTTTTTTCTCTTTTTTTCTTTTTTTCTTTTTTCTTTTTTTTCTTTTTTTCTTTTTTTCTTGTTTTTCTTTTTTTTTCGCTCTATCTGTCTGTCTGTCTGTAGGTTTGTTTTGTCTATTTGTCTGTTTATATTTCTAACTATGTATCTTTTACTTTTTCTTTATCTTTCTGTTTTTCTGTCTCTTTCTGTATTTCTGCCTTTCTCTTTCTCTTTCTCTCTTTCTTTTTCTCTTTCTCTTAATCTTTCTCTCTCTCTCTCTCTCTCTCTCTCTCTCTCTCTCTCACCTTTGCCATGAAAAGGTAAGGAATTCAAGCTATGTCGAGTTTGACTAATCAAATCGCATGATAATAACAAGTAAAAAAATATACATACAAAATACAAAAAGATGAAAAGAAAATAGCTTTATTATTCTTACTGTAATATAAATATGAAGAGACTGTGTAGTGATGATAGCGGTAATATTTACGATTAAATAACATACATGCATACGTACATACACACATATGTAAAAACATTCACACACATAATCACATACACACACACACACACACACACACACACACACAATTACCCCCTCCCCCCTACACATACACATTACCCCCCCCCCCCCCGCCCCGCCCCTACACTTCCCTCCCACACTTACATCCCCCCTACACTACCCCCCCTCCCCCCCCCACACATACACCCAAGCACACTCACACAAAAACAGCTGATCGTGAGTGCAATATGTTGAGTGTCGTAAAACAAGATATATTGTTAATGTTGCATTCATTGTCTCATTAACTCGTCATCTTATCAGAGTTGATTTACTGGAATTAAATTCGGCCATTTTACTCCGTGTTGACATTAATAGTGGTGCAATATATCAGTAGAAATGCCATTCCTCTGGCAAAATGGATGTGGAATTAAGTTGATGCCATGTTGCCTGTTCGTTGTTGTGTTTTTCTCGGTTTTGTTGTTGTTGTTTTCTTGTTCGTTTTTTGTTTTTTCCTCTTTCTTCCTCTTTCTCTGTCTTTGTGTTTCTCTTTCTCTCTCTTTGTCTTTCTCTCTCATTGTCTTTCTCTTGCATTTTCTCTCTCTATTTCTTTCTCTTTCTCTCTTCCTCTCCCTCTCCCTCCATCTCCATCTCCATCTCCTTCTCCCTCCCTCCCTCCTTCGCTCCCTCCCTCCCTCTCTCCCTCCCTCCCTCCCTCCTTCCCTCCCTCCCTCCTACCTTTCCTTCCCTCCCTCCCTCCGTCCGTCCCTTCCTCCCTCCCTCCCTCCGTCCCTCTCACTCTCTCTCTTTCACCCCCCTCCATCTCTCTCTCGCTCCCTCTCCCTCCCCCCCTCCTTTCCTCCCTCCCTCCCTCCCTCCCACTCTTTAATCTTGAGCAGACAAGTGTAATGACGTATTTTATTGCGGTTCTAAAGTCAAGAAGCGTAAGTGTATTTATTCGTAATTGTATCATTATCGTTATTATTCACAATTTTTC
Organism: Penaeus japonicus; assembly: GCF_977035675.1. NCBI lineage: Eukaryota > Metazoa > Arthropoda > Malacostraca > Decapoda > Penaeidae > Penaeus > Penaeus japonicus. The sequence goes on from NW_028234441.1 coordinate 17,940,165, forward strand.
GTTTTATTGTTCTCTGTTGCTGTTCTTTTTTTCTTATCGTTGTTGTTATTGTTACTGCTGCCGTCATTCCGCTGTCATTATCATCATTTTCATAATCAACTTGTCATGATTGTTATCATTATGGTTATATTTCCATTTCGATTTTTTACTTTTCTTTCTTTATCGTCAGTGTTTATATTGGTGTTGTTGTTATTAGTTTTGTTTTTGGTGAACGTTATAAGGGAGAACAGTTAGTTATAATTAATCTTGCTTAGAGTAGGGGCGAAGGTGGGGGTGGGGTGGGGGGCTTAAGATATCGCGTGTGTGTGTGTGTGTGTGTGTGTGTGTGTGTGTGTGTGTGTGTGTGTGTGTGTGTGTGTGTGTGTGTGTGTGTGTGTGTGTGTGTGTGTGTGTGTGTGTGTGTGTGTATATATATATATATATATATATATATATATATATATATATATATATGTATGTATACTGTCATCAAAGTTTCACAAGGTATATTGCAACCTTTAAAAAAATGTTGACTTCACACAGACTGTATTTGTGTATCAATCAAGATGCTCTTGCATAGAGTAGCAGATTGCAAAAAAAGTATTGCAAACTTAGATAATTATAAGAGCGATATTGACGCATTGCACGTATATGTTTCACACCACACACATCATCATGCGCTGGCAATGCACACCCTAACACTGCAACCTAATTATTAATCAAACGGCAATTTCCATATCCCTCCTAATGACATATTTGACATCCTCACACCCAGAGCTACCAATCATAAAAAAAAATCTTAAAATAGAAAACCCTCTAACCTCCTTATAAGGGAATTTCTAACCTCCCACCTAGGACACTGAGGCTGTTAGAGACCGCGAGCGAAATCATTTCCGATCGGAAGCTGGAGACTATCGTTGCATTGGACTATTGATTGTTGCATGGAGATGAGTCTATAGAGGTGAGTGATGTTGACATTCTAGTTGATGTTGTATATAAGACCCTTAAGAATGTCCTATTACATTGAGGCTATTGCAGAACGCGAGTAGATAAATAAATAAATAAATAAATAAATAAATAAATAATTACCTTCAGTACCACCGTCAGTAGATAACAAGTAGTTCAGATAGAGAGCGTTACGTAATTACACGTAACTAA
>NW_028234441.1:17948801-17951301 GCF_977035675.1 Penaeus japonicus
ACGACACGGATATTTTTGACTCTTCGAAAATTTCGAAAAGGGTTTTTATCGTTCGTAAATTCTTAGAAGGTTGTTATTTCAGGTATATGTGATATCTGGATTGTATTATTTATATTCTTTTTTTTTTTCATTTCTTAGTGTAATGAAGAGCATCCTTTGTTTTATTCAAAATAATTACGGATGAATTTTACGAATTTGTGATAAATCGATAATGATTATGATTATAATTATAATTATATTAATTATGATCACGGATGCAATTATGAGAATGTTGGGGATGATAATCATGATAGTAATTATAATAGTGTCAGGAAATGAAAGCCATAAATTAGTGATGGTTATGATAATAAGAACAATCATGATAATAACAAAAATAGTATTTGAAAAATTATGATGATAAAAATGATACCAATGATACGGGTATTTGCCAATGACATTGGCAATAATGATGATCGTAAAAATGATTGGTATGATAATACCAATAATGTAATGAAAATAATGATAACAACAACAAGGATGATGATGATGATTATTATTATTATTACTATAATTAATGTTATCATCATTGTTTTCATTGTTTTTATTATTATCACTGTTATTATTGTTATAATCATTATCACTGTTACTATCATCATATCATTATCAGCATTATCATTAGTATCTATTATCATAATAATTTTTTTAGCTATTACTATCATTCTCATAATTACTACAATCACCATTATCATTATATGGTAATAGTAATAATAATGATAATACCGAGTAAAAACAGTGATGATGTTAATATTATCATTATCTTTGTTATTATTACTACTATTATTATCATTAGTTTTGTTATTATGATTACTATTGTTATCATTACTATTATTACTGTCATTATTTTTAACATCATCATTATCATCATCAATATTGTCATTATAAGTATTATTATGGCTATCATTAATATGATTAATATTTTTCTTTATTATGATTACCATTATCATCATTATTTCCATTACCATTTATTATCAGTATCATTACCATCATTATCATTACTACCATTGTTATTATTCTTATTATTATCATCATGACTATTATTAGTATTTTTATCATTATCCTAATGTTATTGTAATTATTGTCGTTGTTATTATTATCATAATTATTGTTATTCTCATTATTATTATTGTCATTATTTGATATCATCATCATCATCATAATGATTATGATTATTATCATCATTATTGTTATTATCATAATCCTTGTTATTACTATCATTATTATAATAATTTTTATCATTATTATTATTACTATTACTATCATTATTACCATTATATTGTTATTATGATTATCAAGAATATCATTGTCCTTATCACTATTATCATTATCATCATCACTTAATCATTATCATTATCTTTATTACTGTTATTATTATCTTTATCATATTTATCATGATGATAATGATAATGATAATAACAATAGTAATAACAGTAATGATAACAGTGATTATTATCATCATTATCATTATTACTATCATGATCTTCATTATTATCATTATTTTCATTACTATTGTTATTACTAATATTATCATCATTGTTGTTGTTATTGTCATTATGATTATTATATTTTTCATCACCATCGTCACCATTGTTATAACTCATCATCACCATTATTATCATCACTGTTATTGTCATTATAATTATCATCATTAACTACTATTACTTCTATCATAAGGTAAGCCGGATGTTGCATCTTGCACGCCCTCTGCTCTCCCGCTCTGGCCGCCCGCGCCGGAGGACAGGATGTTGCAAGGCGCCTGTCTTGATGTTGCATTCATTGTCTTTATTTTGTTGTGATTTTTTTTTTTTTTCGTAGTCGCCCCTGTTTTGGATTAGTTTTCTTTAATTGGCGTTTTTTATTGTTTTGAAATTTTTGTCTTTTTTTTGAGTGATGTTTTTTTTTTTTTATTCGTTGTAGTTGTTTTGATTATTTAAATTCTTTGGAGGTTTAATTTCTTACTTTGTTTTTAATTCAGATATTCGGGGAATCGTTTTATATATTGCGTGTTTGCTTTGTTTTGATATATTTCTTTCTTTTAATTTCTGTTTTTTTATATATTCTTATGATATTTTGCTCTAATTCGGTGTCTTTTTTTCATTTTTTTTTTTACATATATTTGTTCCAATTGATATTTTGTAATCAGTGTTGCCAGATTAATGAAATCCGTGACGTCACTGCATCAATTTATGGAAATCGTTATTGTGACTATTTTGGGAAGATAAAAGGATGATGGCAATAGGCATGATATTGTTTAGGTTCTTGGTATCAATTTCCTAATAACTGACATATACAAAATAACTTGGAAACGCTACGTAGGTGAGAAACCAACTCGGGAATTTTGTGCGGATACGCCATCTCGAATATTCCGGACAAGGTTAGTTCGAATCCTTCGCGGCAGAAACATAATAGAACTTCTTTTCCTTTTTCTAATCTCTATAACAACTGGATGTAAATATTAGCTCGC
>NW_028234441.1:17956301-17958801 GCF_977035675.1 Penaeus japonicus
TTATCTTTATTCCGTATCTTTTCTGTAACTTTTATTTTTCTTTCGTATCTTTTCGTAACTTTTATTGACTGATTATCTTTACTTCATATCTTTTCTGTAACTTTTATTGACTGATTATCTTTATTCCGTATCTTTTCTGTAACTTTTATTGACTACTTATCTTTATTCCGTATCTTTTCTGTAACTTTTATTGACTGATTATCTTTATTTGTTCTTTTGTGTTCTCTGATTTTGTTATTAGGTAATTTTTAGTATGATGTTGATGTGTTATTAAATTAATTATTAGATAGACAGACAGGCATGCAGATAGACAGACAGACAGACAGACAGACAGACAAGCAGACATATAGATAGATAGATAGACGTAGATGGGTAGATAGATAGACAGATAGACATAGGTGGATAGACAAATAGATAAAATCATAGATAGATATAGATCGATCGATAGATAGTGTTATACATCTATTTACGTAAAAAGAAATGATCAAACTTAATGCCGAATCCTCCCCCTTCCCCCCCCCACCGTCCTCCCCCTTCCCCCACCGTTCTCCCCCTTCCCCCCACCGCCCCCCTCACAAGAAAATATTAGCCAATCATTCCAGCCACTAAGACAAGGCAATGTAATCGAATCACATTTAAAAGGTCGGTTTTCTTGGTAACAAAAAAGAAAAGAAAAAAAAAGGAAAACAAAAATACTTTAGAGGGAAAGTTGATCGGTTAGTAACGTGTTGTTGTTGTTGTTTTTCGCGCAGTCGTTTTTACGTATTTGTTTTTCTTTTTTTTCGTTTCTTTAATTGATAATTTAAGATTTTTTTTTCTTTTTTTTTGTCATTTGTTGTTTGTTATTATTTATGTTGTTATTATGTTTTCTTTTGTTATTTTCGTGATCTTGTGATCATCATCATTATCATCATCATCATCATCATCATCATCATCATCATCATCATCATCATCATCACCATCATCATCACCATCATCATCCTCATCACCATCACCATCATCATCATCACCATCACCTCCATCTCCATCACAACCATCACCATCACCACCATCGTTCAAATATTACTAATATCAATATAACATATACGAATGCATGTATGAAAGTGAATATGTGATGATCAAAACCTTCTCTCGTGCAATTGATATTCAATCAAGCGATAGCTCACTCAGTTTCGTCCAAGGTTTCAAATCAAGGTTCCCGAGTTCGCGTCCCATACAGAAAGCCCTATTTTTTTTTTTTTTTTTTTTTTTTTGGGGGGGGGTCGTTATCATAATCAATAAGAATTTCATTGTCAGTGTTATCATTGGTAGCACTATTGTTATTTCTATGAGTTAATCATCATCATCATTGTCGCTTTCATCATCATTAGTATTGCTCTAATTATTTTATTATTGAAACGCTGACCATTTAAGTGATATCGTGATCATATTTTTATTTACTTATTATCATTATCAACAACATTGGTATCATATTAATTAATATATACCCTCGAAACAGTCTACCGGCGAAAAAGTTTGACGGTATATATAGAGTCGCGTCAGGGAAAGGGTTAGCCCACCGCACCGCCTCTACTATCTTACCCACCTTAACTTACCTCCCTCCCCCCCTTTCCTAAACCCACTCCAACTTACCCACCTCCCCATCTCCCACACACTTTTCCCCCACCTCTCTACTGCCCACCACAAGCCCACCGCATTCCCCTCCCTCCCTCCCCCTCCCCCCAAACCCACCACCTTTCCCGCCCATCTCGCCCCTCCCTCCCACCCACCCACCCCACCCCTCTCCTTCCACCCACCGTCCGCCACAGGTAAATTAATGAAGTGATCAGCCCGGACAGGTAAGGACTTTTCAATAATTGGATTCGACTTAAAGAGAGAGTTTTACACCCTGACGCCCCCCCCCCTCCCCCTTGTAATTATTTTTCTTCGGGGCGACGGGACAGTCTCATTCAATAACGGAGAAGGAGGGCTAGAGGAGGGAGGGAGGGGAGGGGGAGGGAAGTGGGGTGGTTGGGTAAGGAGGGGGTAAGGAGGGGGTAGGGGATGGTTGGCTAAGGAGGGGGAGGGGGGTGTAAAGTGGGTTTGTGGTGGGGTAGTAGTGGTGGAAGGAGGAGAGAGAATGAGGTATGAGTATGTGTCTGTGTGAGTGTGTGTGTATGTGTGTATCTGTGTGAGTGTGCACACCAGGCTGAATTAGCCACCGCTCGACATCACCGAGGAAAAAATAAATCCAAGGTTAATCCATCACCATCGAAACAGGGTCATCAACCTTAGACACGTGTAATGCTTGCTCATGGTACGTCATGTCAATTGAGAGAGCAAGGGTTTTGAAAATTATTTTTAGAAAAAAAGAAAAAAAAATGCGAGCGAGAGATAGTCCGGAGTGGCAGATCTTTATATGGTACGGAGGCAATTTCAGAAATGTTAATTAGGTAGCGTATAATGTAAGCCTATTAGCCCCAGCATTTTTTTTTTTTCTTCTTCCCTCTTTTAAGACGGA
>NW_028234441.1:17968801-17973801 GCF_977035675.1 Penaeus japonicus
TTTGCCGCTTATGATGGAAATGGGATCCTAGCCTGTTTTAGGGAATCGGAGCATCGCGTGATTGGGTTTTGGGATCCTCTTTTGTTTTGCGCGGAGGGCGTTGGGAGTCGCGGGGCGTTCGTCTTTTGTTGGATTGTTTTTTGTTTTGTTTTTTTCTCTGTTATTTTAATCTCTTTTGTTTTTCTTTTCTTCTTTCACTCTCTTTCGTTCTCTTTCCTCTTTTTTTTCTTTGCTCTCTCTCTCTCTTCTCTTCTCTCTCTCTCTCTCTCTCTCTCTCTCTCTCTCTCTCTCTCTCTCTCTCTCTCTCTCTCTTTCTCTCTCTCTCTCTTTCCTCTCTTCTCTCTCTCTCTCTCTTCTTCCCGCCACATTTGCCGCGGAAAATATGCATTAATAGTTAACGAAAAGTAAAACTAATGAAGATTGAAAAGCTTGTTGTGAAATTTAATGAGTTACTGACACGAAGAGTTTAAATTATTATTTTTTTATTGTCCACTCTATATATTCGTATATGAAATGAAGAACGACAGAAAATGGAGGCAGAAAAAGAGGGAAGAGGAATGAAGAAACTCTCTGAATTCTTGTATGATGTCTTCCTTGCCGCGCGCCATCTGTTAGCCGGATTTTTTACCAAAATTAACGCACACTCGGGCAATCCTATCACAAAAACCGGATTTAAAAGGACAATATGAAGAACGCTGCATTTCTTTACTTCTCTTTCCATTTGCTAATCGTCCATCTGTACGTACAAAGGGCGAAACAAATGCATAATATTATCATCTGCAATCTGAATTTATATAAGGATTTCGAGAGAGAAAAAAAAATAGAAAAACGGCGGACGATTTTCAAAGTCATGTCTCTCTCTCTCTCTCTCTCTCTCTCTCTCTCTCTCTCTCTCTCTCTCTCTCTCTCTCTCTCTCTCTCTCTCTCTCTCTCTCTCTCTCTCTCTCTCTCTTCGTAACGACAACACACACACATGCTTCTTACAAGACTTTTTCATTACATGCATTAATGCACATTAATTAAAGTGGCTAACAGGTAATTTACAAGAAGGACAGGTTGAGTTAAAGTGAAAATTAACTTGTAACCAATTAAGTGCGACGCGCTGATCCTAATCTGCTTCCAATAGCTCGGGGCCGGAGTTTCGAAGCTATTGGTTTGAAAATGATTCGAAATTCGGCTTCGCTGCTTCGAACGCATCGGGCGAACCATTCGAACCTCGCCTCGGGTTTCGATGTCTTCGTAGAACGGGCTTTCATTTTTTTTTTTTTTTTTTTTTGAGGGGGGGGTGGTGAGGGGGTGAGGGAGGGTTCTTGGTATTTTTTGTATGAAAATCTTTTTCTGTTTTGATGTCTTGATATAACGTTGAATATGTATATTACAGATTTTTTTTTTCTTCTTTTTTTATTGTTAGAAGTACTTTTTATTTGTTGTTGTTTTTTTCCTCTTCTTGTTTTTCATCCATTTTTGAGGTCTTGATTTTAACTAAATAAGCGTTGATTTTTCTAGGCTGGTATAGGAGAAAAATAGAGTTGTCAGTCTTAAGATGTTATATTATTATGAATACAGCTATTGTTACTTTCAAATGTTCTTTATAAATATTATTTTTGTCTGTCATGTTCTTTATTGATATTACAATATTTGGTTTCTGTATCGTTATTATTATTCATTATTATTATTAGCATTATCTGTTATTATTATTGGCACTATACCCTGTGACTTTTGCTTGGCTTGTTTTTATGTATAAGTTAATATATTTTGCTTTACTATCTCAAATTTCATTGTTTTAGACAATTTAAAAACAATTTCTCATTATCCGTAATATTTAAAATTACCCGAATTTTTAAGAAAAAAAATATTACAAAATCTTTTTCTCACTAAAACTTTTTTTTTTTTTATACTGACATTGTAATTACCCGTTGCATAAATATTCTCCCCCCCCCACAACCCCCCTTACTTAATACCCCATGCCCCCCCCTCCTCGTCCTTGCCCCATGCCCCATACCCTCACCTCCAGTCACCCAAGTCCACTCAAAAAAAAGAAAAATAAGTAAAATGAAAAATATATGAATGGAAGAATTACTCCCTTTCTCACCCCCCACCCCATTCCCCAACTCCCCATAACTCCCCTCCCTCCCTAACTCCCCCACTCCTCCCCCCCTCACCAACTCCCCGCTCCCCTCTGCCAACTTCCCCCCCTCACCAACTCCCCACTCCTCACCAACTTCCCCAACCAACTCCCCACTCCCCCCTCACCCCACCCACCCCTCCTCACTTCCACCCACCTCCCCCTCCCCACCAGCTTCCTCCCTCCCCACTCACCCACCCACTCCCCCCCACCAGCTTCCTCCCCCCTCCCCACCAACTTCCTCCCTCCCCACTCACCCACCCACTCCCCCCCACCAGCTTCCTCCCCCTCTCCCCAACTCCCCCTCCCCACCAACTTCTCCAACCAACTCCCCCTCCCCACCAGCTTCCTCCCTCCCCCCCTCACCCACTCCCCCTCCCCCCAACTCCCCACTCCCACCCCCACTCCCCACCAGCTTCCCCCCCCCCCCCTCACCCACCCAACTCCCCCCACCCCCCACCCCCCCAAAAAAAAAGGAGGTACTTAGTCATCCCTTCCACCTTTCACTCTTTATACGGACACCTCGGTTATCCGGCCGCTCAGAGACCCGTCCTGCCGCCGTCATTGAGGTAGTTTGGTTCGTTCGGTTTCGATGTTACGTCATCACTCTTAGAAGAGGGTGAAAGGTGAGGTTGTTGTTGTTTTTGTTGTCTTTGTTTTGTTGTTTTGTGTTTGTTGGTTTTAGGTAAGGGTGATTTTTATTTATTTATTTTTTTTATTATTATTTTTTATTTTATTTTTTCTATGAGGGTGAATTATTTGGTTATTCTTGTGTGTGTGTTTTTTTTTTCTTTTTTTTAAGAAGGAGGCGGAAGAATAGCTTCTTGATGTTATTTTTGTTGTTTTCGTGTTTTTTGAAGCTGGCAAAATAAATGTTATTTTCCTGGTTTTGTGTTTTTTTGAAGAGAGCAGAAAATTTGTTTATTATTGTTTTTGTTATTGTCTTTTTGTGTTTGTAGAAGACCGGAAGATTGTTTGTTGTTGTTTTGTGTTTTGGAAAGAGGTCGAACAGTAATGTTGTTGCTGTTGTTATTGTTGTCTTTTGTTATTTGTGTCTTCTTTTTGTGTGATTTGTGGATTTTTTTTTTTATTATTAGTGTTTGGAAGGCATTTAGTTTTTTGTGTTCTTTTTTTCGTTTCTTTCCTTTCTTTATCTTTTTATTTCCTCTTTCTTCCCTTCGCTATCGCATTCTTTCTCCTTCCCCGTCTTTCTCCTTTTCTTCTTTCTTCTTCTTTTCTCTTTCTATCTTCTCTTCTTTCCTTCCCTCTTTCCCCCTTCTCTCCTCTTCTCTGTATCCTTTTTCTCCTCGTCCCATCCTTCCTCCTTCTTATCTCCTCTCTCTTCTTTCCTCCTCCTCTCCTCTCTCCTCCTCCTTCTTTCCCTCCTTCCCTCCTTTCTTTCTTCCTTCTCCTTTTCACTTCCCTCTTCTCTCTACACCCTTCCCTCCCTTCCTTCTCTCTACCTTCTGGCTCCATCTCCACCTCCTCCCCTTTTCCTTCCTTCCTCCATCATTCCTTTTTTCTCCGTTTTTCTTTTTTTGCATCCTTCTCTTCCTCCTTCCTTTCTTCCTCTTCTTCTATCCTCCTCTAAGACAATTCCTCTAAGAAATTATATACTCTATAAAAAAATAACTCTAGCTCTAAAAAAATATATATCTATCTAAAAACACTAGACATAAATAAAATACCTAATAAAAAAGACACTAAAGCATCTCTAAATAAAATAACTAAAATAAAAAATAAAAAAATAAAATACAGAACTAAATAAAAAAATCAAAATATAAACTAAAAAAACTAAACTTAAAAAAAAATAATAACAACTCTAAAAAAAGTAAAAACAAAAATTAAAAAAAAACACAATTAAAAAATAAAAATAATAAATCAAAAAACAATATGTTATTACATACTAAAAAATCTAAAAACAACTACTAAAAACTATGAAATATAACAAAACTACCCTAAAACAATATATAAAAAAACAAAACTAATAAAAAATCTAAAAAAAAACAAAAAACTAAAGAAAAACAAAACATTCAAAACACAAAAAATACCTATACAACAACAACTCCTCAACAAATAACACAAACAACAACCTAACAACAACTAACACCCATACCCCAACCCCTACCACTCCCCCCCCGCCCACCTCACCCCCTTCCCTTCCCATCCCCACCCCTCCGCCACCCCCACTCCACCTACCCCCCCACCACACACCACCCACTAACCAGCACCCCCACACCACTCCACACATCCCAACCCACCAATCCACCACACATTCAACCCACCATCCCCTCCCCCACACACACACCACACACATCCCACGAACACCAAACCAACATCCCCACCCCCAAAACACAACACAAACACATAAAACCCCTCTACACCCCAAACTACCGCCACCAGCCCTATCACCCCCCCCCCCAACCACACACTCCAAAACCCACCACCACCATCACAACCAATCCAACCCCCCACCCCCCCCTACCAACAAACCACACAATCCTACACTACAACCCAATAAAAACACACAAAACACTAAAACCTCCACACCCCCCAAATCAACTAACTAACAACAAAAAACACACTCCTAAAACAAAACACTAAAACCTATAAAAAAAAAAAAAACAACAAGAAATCTCTTAAAATAAACAAACAAAAAAAAAACTACAAAAAATAAAGACCACGAAAAAATACTACAACCCAATAAATAGCAATAAAACTCAACAAAAATCCTCCATCAAACCATCCATAATTCAAAAAACAACGAAATCAACAAAACTCACACAAACATAACTTCAAAACAAACCAACCAAAGCCTAAACACATAAAAAATACAATAAAAACCTATCACCCGACCTTCTACTCCTTCTTTCTC
>NW_028234441.1:17981301-17983801 GCF_977035675.1 Penaeus japonicus
TCCCATCTCTTGTTTCTCTCTCCCTCCTCCTATCCTCCCTCTCTTCGTCCCCATCACCCCTTTTCTACCTCCTCTTTTCCCTCTCCCTCCTCCTCTCCCTCTCCCTCCTCCTCTCCCCCCTTCAACCCCCCCCCCCCCCCCCCCCCAAAGCTCCCCAAAAACTTGCAACAAATGCCTGCAAAACTTAATGCATAATAAACGAATAATGATTCTGACGATGCAATAGAGAGATGGTTATCAGCACTGGAGACGAACTAAATAACAATGTTTATATAATGACCTGTTTCTCATATGACAGTGACGTGTTGATGGTACTAATTATGCACTGATTATGATAATGATAACAGGGGTCGGGGCGGGGGTGGGGGTGGGGGAGGAGAGGGGGGTGAGGGGAAGGGGAAGGGGGGTGGGGGAGGAGGGGAGGAGGTGGGGGTTAGGGAAGGATTATGAAAATAAGGGTCCCGTTTTTTTTTTTAAGTTGGGTTCGTTGAGGGTATAAGGGAGATATGATAAAAAAGGGGTTTGAGGGAGATGGGGAATGAGAGACAGAGAGAGTGAGAGAGAGAGAGATAGAGAGAGAGAGAGAGAGAGAGAGAGAGAGGAAGAGGGATAATGGGGATGATTGAGGCATAGTGAATGGGAAATAAATTTTGTAGTTGTTTATGTGTTTGTCTATCTATATGTTAGTCTCTATCTACCTGTTTATCTCTCTCTCTCTCTCTCTCTCTCTCTCTCTCTCTCTCTCTCTCTCTCTCTCTCTCTCTCTCTCTCGCTCTTTTTCACTCCATATATGCTTTCCTCTCTTTGTTAGGAACATGAGGAGAGAGAGAGAGCGAGAGCGAGAGAGAGAGAGAAATGTATGGAAGGATGTATGAGATAGACAAATAAGAATAGCAGTAGTATTTAAGAGATAAAAAAGGGATAAAAAGAGAAAGAGAAGGCAAGCAAACAAACCTAAAGGTATAAAGAATGAAAGATAAAAATGGGAACATAAGTAGAGAGAGAGAGAGAGATGGAGATAGAGAGTAAGAGAGAGAGGTTAATAAAGCGAGAGGTAAGAGAGTAGATGCAAGAAATTAAGAAACAAAAATAGAATAAACGAAAGAAGGAGATGGAATACAATCGAGAAGATATAAGAAATAAAGAGAGAACGATAAAGAAAGACAGATAAATGAGCAAATATAAGAGTGGATAGATGGATAAATAGAGATAATTAAAATAGATATAAGGGTGAAAGGATAAAGGACGAGGAAAATGAGAATAGAGATAATGGGAGATAAAGAAAGGAAGGAAGGGAGAGAGTAAGAAAAGTGAGTAAATATAAGGGTGTGAGAAATGAAGATTAAAATAGGGGAGGGATAGATAGAGAGACAAAAGAGATGGTTGCGTAATGCATGGTTGGGAGAAAGAGGAGAGAGACAGAAAGAAAGGAGAGCAAGAGAAAGAGAGATACGAATAGACGTATTACTAAAGAAAGAGTGATAATGGAAGAGGAAAAACCGATGATAATTAAGAGGAGAAATAAAAATAAAAAAAGGAACTATAAATGGATGAATCCTTATAAAGAAATCTTTTACTTTCTCCTCCTTTCCCCCCATTCTAATGCCCCCCCCCTCTTCTCCCTCTTTGTTATTCCTCCCGTACCCCTCCCTCCCTCCCCTCGTTCCCCATCCCCCCATCCCATCCTTTCTACCTCCCCCGTCTCTTCTCCCCCCCCCATCCCTCTCTTCTACCTCCCCCCTCTCCTTCCATCCCTCCCTTCCCCCCATCAACCCTCTCCCTATCCCCCTATCCCTCACTCCCTCCCCCCTCTCCTTACCCTCCCCCATCAACCCTCTCCCCCATCAACCCTTCCCTCCCCCTTCCCCTCCCCTATCAACCCTCTCTCTCTTCCCTTCCCTCCCCCATCAACCTTCTCCCCCTTCCCCTCCCCCCCCCCCATCAATCCTCTCCCTATCCCACTCTCCCCCTCCCTCTCTTCTCCTTCCCCTCCCCCATCAACCCTCTCCCCCTTCCCCTCCCCCATCAACCCTCTCCCCCTTCCCCTCCCCCATCAACCCTCCCCCCTTCCATATACCCCCCTATCCCCCCTCCTCCCCCCCCCATCCCCTAAGGCCTCCCGAGTGATCGACACCTCGTGGTTCCTTAAGGGTGAGTGACGTCACAGAACACTCTTCGATTGGCCTTAATAAAATTCTTAATCTCGAGGATGTCTTCATTTAGGTGATCTAATGGCGAGTTTTTTTTTGTTTTTTTTCTCGGTGGGGGGGGGGTAGGGAAGGGGGGGTTCTTCTTTTGTTTATTTTTTCTTTCTCTTTCGTTTTGTTTTTCTTCTGTGGTTTGGTCTGGTTGTCTTTCTTTGTCTTTCTCTTTTATTATCTTTCTCACTCTCTCTCTCTCTCTTTCTCTCTCCCTTCCGCCCTCCCTCCCTCCTCTCTCTCCCTCCCTCTCCTTTCTCCCTACCTCTCCCTTCTCCCTCCCTCCCCCTCTCCCTTTCCCT
>NW_028234441.1:17991301-17998801 GCF_977035675.1 Penaeus japonicus
GGTGGTGGTAAGGATGATGATAATGGTTGTGATGATAATGATGATGATAATGGTTGTGATGATAATGATGATGATAATGGTTGTGATGATAATGATGATGATAATGGTTGTGATGATAATGGTTGTGATGATAATGATGATGATAATGGTTGTGATGATAATGGTTGTGATGATAATGATTGTGATGATAATAATGATGATAGCAATAATGAAGATGTTGATAATGTTAACAATAACGATGGTGATGATGGTGGTAAGGATGATGATAATGGTTGTGATGATAATGATGATGATAGCAATAATGAAGATGTTGATAATAATGTTAACAATAATGATGGTGATGATGGTGGTAAGGATGATGATAATGGTTGTGATGATAATGATAATAACAATAATGATGTTGAATAATAATGTTAACAATAATGATGGTGATAGTAACGAAATCAAGGAGTATAATAATAGTAATGATGTATAATGATAATGAGAATTACGATGATAATGATAACAAGAAGAAAAAAAGATAACAGTAATATTTACGATAATAATGTTAACAATTATAATAATAATCATGATAAGGATGATGATACTGCAAATAATAATAACAATAATGATAACAAAGATAATGACATAAGTGATAACAATAATAATACCATATGTATATCAGTGTATACATGTGTGTATGTATGTATTTATGTATGTATGTAGAGATGTGTATGTAGTGTGTGTGTGGGTGTGGGTGTGTGTGTGTGTGTGTGCGTGCATAAAAATAACACACACTAAAAAATAACAATCTTCATCATAAAAAAATGCTTATACCGTTGTTAGCTTTACAGACATTGTTATCATAGGGATGAAATGTGTAAGAAATTCCGATAATAAAAAAGATGAAAATAACAATAAAAGCGAAGATTATTATCTTAAAATTGGGTTTTCAAAGTTTATTGTTTTTATCTACAGATGTACGAAGACCCACCCACAGAAAAAAAGAGAAATTATTAAGTACCACATTCCCTTGTTATTGACTGCTATTTTGACCCCTATGATTACTTTAAATCCGTGACCTATCAATAACGACAGGGGAAATATCATCGTTATGTCGACAAGACGAAAAATAAAGAAATAAAAGTCACGAAAAAGGAAATAAAAAAAATGTTCCCGTGTCTCACAACTTAATAAGATTTCAAAATTGATCAGTATGTGTATATATTTTTTCTCTTCTTTATTAAACCTGATTCGACTCGGCAATTTCTCAGATCTCAAGTATCCTTTTTCTTTTTTTTCCTCTCTCTCTTTTTTTTTACCTCACCTGAAAATAAGAAACGCGAGAGAGAGAGAGAAAAAAAAGAAAAGAAAAGAAAAAAAAAAAGTTTAACCCCGCACCTATTTTCTCGAGTCCGCCATATTTGAATGCCATCTTTCCATCGACGACAGACTCCTTCGCACGATTTCGTTTTATGTCGTCATTTGTCTTCATCGTTTGATCCTGTGACATGGTCTCGGCGCGTTAAGGGCGAACCAATTACTTTACTAGATATGAAGTATGACCCTTATTACCATTTCAAAGCGAAGAGCCGGCTACCCGCGCCGTCACCTACGAAGAGGGAGAGACCGCGACCTCCCACCGAACGATCCTTAACGGAAGGCTTCGTTCGGCCAGCCTTATCTCCGGGTGGCGCAAAGGCGGTTTTCCCAACGGGTTTTCGAGCCAAAGGGAGCGAAAGCCGCCGATGGAACCGAGACGAAATCGGTAATTAAAATTCTGATGAGCTCTGACTCTATACTTGAGGTGTGAATTGAGATGTCCGAGGCGAAGGGAGTTGAATTAATTTACATGTGAGGGCTTGTGACTCGAAAACGTTGTTATTTACGAGCCATGATATTCGGACTGCTGTTAGAGCCTCGTACCTCCTGGGCCTACGTCTTTATATATTTATTCTCTCTCTCTCTCTCTCTCTCTCTCTCTCTCTCTCTCTCTCTCTCTCTCTCTCTCTCTCTCTCTCTCTCTCTCTCTCTCTCTCTCTCTCTCTCCACCTTGCTCCTTCTGACCCCATCCTATCATTCTCTATCAGAAAAGTGCGTCTGTGCGTGGGTTGGTGTGTGAGCACGGATGGATGTTAGTCTATATGGGAGTGTGTTTTTTAGTCGCTCTCTCTCTCTCTCTCTCTCTCTCTCTCTCTCTCTCTCTCTCTCTCTCTCTCTCTCTCTCTCTCTCTCTCTCTCTCTCTCTCTCTCTCTCTCTTCCCTCTCTTCCTACCCCCCTCCCTTCTTCCTTTTTCGCCTTCTCTTCTCTCTCATTTGTTTTCCCTCTCTCTCATTCTCTCTTTCTCCCATTCTCTATCTCACTCTCTCTTTTCTCCCCTCTTTTCCTCCCTCCCTTTCTTTCGCCTCCCTTCTACCACCCCCATTTTTCCCCTTCCACCCCCTTTCTCCCTCCTCCACCCTCTTTCCCTCCCTATTTCCTTCCCTCCTTCCTCTCCCCTCCCTCTCCTTCCCCTCCCCTCCTACCTCTCCCCCCCACTCTCCTCCCTCCCTTCCCCTACCTCTCCCTTCCCTTCCCCTCCTACCTCTCCCCCCCACTCTCCTCCCACCCTTCCCCTACCTCTCCCCCCACTCCCACTCTCCCTTCCCTTCCCCTCCTACCTCTCCCCCCCACTCTCCTCTCCTCCCTTCCCCTCCCCTCCCCTCCCTTCCCCATCTCTCCTACCAAACTCACTAAGGAGTTTGGCTGGTAATGTTTATGTATTGCGCGCCGCTCTCACACCTGCATACAAATACTCCTGCGCTCGGGACTAACTAATGGCCGGGGCATTTTTCACAGTCCGACCGTGGAAAAACATTTCGTTCGGGGTTTTTTCTAAATGCGTCGTGCCATTGTTATGCCGGAGATGATTCTGTCTCTGCTTGTTTGTTTGTTTGTTTGTTTGTTTGTTTGTTTGTGTATTTCGATATCTGTTTCTGTGCATTTTTTTTCTCTCTCTCTCCATCTATTTTTGTTTTCCTTTTTCTCTTTCTTTCTTTCTTTCTGTCTGTCAGTTAGTCAGTCTAACTAGTCTGATTAGTCCGTCCCTCTCTCTCTCTCTCTCTCTCTCTCTCTCCTTCTGCGTAGAATATTAAGACGTCTCTCACGTGACGCGGATGTTAAGCGCAATTTCACGCGGTAATGAGTTGTGAACGACAACTTCATTTTTCAAAAAGGTCGTGCATTCGTTCATCCCTCGTGCGTTCGTTCGTTCGTTCGTGTGCCTCTTCTCCCATTCGTGCGTGCGTGTATGCGTTCAGACAAACGACAACGCTTCGTGATGCGTAGGTTTTTTTTCTCTCTCTCCTTTTTTCCGAGAATCCAAGATGGCCGCCTTCGTGACTCGCCGTTCGAAAGTCTCAGGTTAACGTATCCGAACACCTCGCGCGCGGGGATTATGCCCTCCCGCCCTTCAGCCACGCACACGCGCGTCGTTAATCATTCTAATAGATGCGTGCCAGCCAACAGCCTCGATCCTGTCTGATTTGCTGTCGGGGATGTTTTCATTAGGAAATAACTTCATTATCTCCGTGGCTGTGGGTCGGTTCCGCGGCGCGCCAGAGCTATTGTTAACGAGACGAAGTCGCGGGAAGGGCACGGCGAGACGCGAGTGTTTTCTGGGCTGTGGCGCTGCTGCTGCTATCTGGCTTGTCATCGGGGGTAGAGCGGTTTCTGCCGACCTGGGTGGGAGACCGCCTTCATCTCCTGGTGAAAAAAGGAAAAAAAAAAGAAAGGGAGAGGTTGAAGAATATGATAGAAAAAAAAAAGTTTTTTTTCTTCTTTTTTTTTGACACGTAAATTCTCCCCGGTTCCAGATTGTAGGTTCTCTGGCAGATGCAACTATTAATTTTATACTTAAAGCAGGATGTTCTGCTGCGATGCGCTTTTGTCTTTATTCAATGCAAAGAGCAGGGCGCGCGCTCCTTCAAAGACTAAAAAAAAATAATAATAAAAATAAAAATAAAACAACAGGTTCACAACGAGATAGGGAGAGACAGACAAACAGACAGACACACACACTCTCATATACACCGAGAGAGAGAGAGAACGAGAGAGAGAGAGAGAGATCAACGCCATGTTTGTCAGCCGGAGACGCCAAGTAGATACAAGGAATTATCTCCGCACTCCTCGGCTCTTTCTCCCCGCCCGAAAATATTATCCTTAATGTTCCCTCATCTCAGGCACTCATGATCGGCCATGATATATCCTTCCTCATCATGGCGCCCAGCGTGGCAGAGTGTGGCTTGTCATTGGTTGAAGAGTTTAGGTAAGGCATCGTTATTACTATCGCGCCGACCTGATATTCCAAGGGGGAAGATCTTTCATAAACCTATCTATTCAAACTCACCCACACACACTCACATTCTCTCTCTCTCTCTCTCTCTCTCTGTATCTGTCTCTGTCTCTCTCTCTCCCCCCCCTCCCCCTTCTCTCTCTCGCTCTCTCTCTCTCTCTCTCTCTCCCTATCCCTCCCCCCCTTTCTCTCTCTCTCTCTCTCTCTCTCCCTCTCCCTTTCTCTCTCTCTCTCTCTCTCCTTCTCCCTCCCCCCCTCCTCTCTCTCTCTCTCTCTCTTTCTTTCTCTCCCCCTCTCTCCCTCTCCTAACCTTGTTTGCTCACCGGGCAGGTTATACTGGTTTATTCGGAGCCAGATCGGCGTCTCGAGACCCAGCCCCTTCTTTTATCCGAAGCGCTCCGAGACTGCGAGATTCGAATCCGTATGCACCGCGCACGGGCCCCGCCATTACCCACAATCCCTCACCGAATTTACAGCTCTTCCTCAGCTCTTTATCCTTTGATTATCAGCTTGATAGAAGTGTAAACATCAGCTTAGTCTGAGGCAGAGTTCCCAATGGCTCGGCTTAGTCTCCGCCTCGGCTCTTAGCGTTAAGACTGCGATAAAAAAGGGTGTTTGCGGTTGGTCTTGCAGTGATTTCCCCGAAGATGGCGTTCGTGTAGCGCGAATCCGGGAACTTGTTCGTTTGGGTGGATTAGGCTTCGGTTACCTGTGTCGTTGTCGTTATTATCACCGTTTTTTTATCAACGCCTGGTGAGATATGAGTTGTTGTTTTTTATTGTGGATGTCGGCGATATTATAGATGTTAAATCTTGGAAATAATGAATGGCATTGTATCTTGTGGCGGTGGGAGTTTTAATACCATCTTGACAACCAATTACTGCCGTGAAACGTTGAAATTATGCGAAATATTACAGCCGTCATGATCATCTTGGTATGAAACTATGTGAATGAAAAATATACATTTTTAATGCAAGCAAGTACTACCAAAGAAAAAATAATGTTTGAAGAGAATATCATGTAATTCATTAAGATCACACACACACACACACACACACAGACACACAAACTCAAATACATATACATGTGCGTACACATCTATATATACATATATACGTTTCCTTGTATATGTACATATGTATCTGTATGGAAACATAAATTATATAAATATAGGAGATACAAATATATATATATAAAGCAACAACAACAACAATAAACAATCCTAAATAAATAAAACATATAAGAAATAGCCACGTACCTGGCGGCCATGTGTGAAAATCAGGCAAAGTTATCCCGCCAAAAATTCCATATGCATCGCTATCATATCATCAGTGATTTAATGATTTTTCAGCCGAGTTGTCTTCATTTGGTATTCAGACTAAGCAAGGTGGATTTATTCATAAGCCTTAAGTGCTCCTTGTCAGTCCTTAGAGGGATGTGAAGGAGATGATACGTTCAGAAAGGGGAGGTCGAAGGTCTGCGCATGCGCCGAGATCGTGAACAAAGACGCAGCGACAACCCGACTGCGCACGTGGAGAAAATACCTGGATAAGGTGGGTATTTTTTCCTTTTTTCTTTTTTTTGACGATTTTTTTTTTCTTTTTTTTATCTTCTCTTTTTTTTTTTTTTTGAAGTGGAATATGGTCTGTTAAGAAGGTGTGGAAATGGGGTGAGTATGTGCGTCTTTTTTCGTTTGTTGGTATTCCATTTTTTTGTTTTTCTGGTCTCTCTGTATATATCTATCTACTTATCTATCTTTATTTATCTGTTTATCTATATCTATCTGTATACTTATCTATCTGTATTTAACTCTATATACCTATCTTTATCGCTCTATCTCCTCTTCATCTTTCTCTCCCTCTATCTACTTGTCTATCTATCTAATTTTATTTCCATCTCTTTCTTCCTTCCTCTCTCTCTCTCTCTCTCTCTCTCTCTCTCTCTCTCTCTCTCTCTCTCTCTCTCTCTCTCTCTCTCTCTCTCTCTCTCTCTCTCTCTCTCTCCATTCCGTTGTTCCTTTACACCCAAATCATGTATTTCTCATCCACGAATGTATCTGACACATTTACATTGGGATAAATGACAATTTTTTTGGACACTTTACCCGCTGTCTTTTTCCATCCCACCATCCTTCTTTGCCCAGCCTCCCGCTCCCTATCCTTTCTTCCTCCTTCCTTCCTTCCCTCCCTCCCCCTCCTTCCCCCCCTAAAAACCACTTATCCCTCACCATCTGCACCGAAAAACCCACGAAGACATCCAACACACTTAGCCCGAGATCAATGACTACTTCCCAGACACTTCCCCAAAAGCGCTCCCGCCATTTGCTGACTCACGTTATAATTCTATTTACAGATTTCACGCCTGAGACCTTATAAGATCCGACTACCTGTTGGGACTTAATGCACAGGGAGTAGGAGAGAGAGGGCGGGGAGGTGGGGAGAGAGAGAGAACACTCAAAGAGAGAGAGAGAGAGAGAGAGAGAGAGAGAGAGAGAGAGAGAGCAAGAGCAAGAAAAGTGGTTTCCTTGCATGCTCTGAAAGTGGCTCTAACATGCATCCAGGTAACGTGCATTTGTAAAGCATAAGATAATCGCATATATTGGTGTCGAGCGGATGTGAGAGGGAGTGTGCGTTCGCGTGTGTATTAGGCCCGACAGCTTCGATTTTGAGATAATGCGGAAGAAAAGAGGCGTTTTGGGAGAGAGAGAGAGAGAGAGAGGGAGGGAGGGGGAGAGAGAGAGGGAGGGAGAGAGAGAGAGAGGGAGAGAAGAAGAGAGGGAGGGAGGAAGGGAAAGAGAGAAATTGAGGGAGAGCGAGAGAGGGGGAGGGGGGAGAGAGAGAGAGGGAGGGAGAGAGAGAGAGAGAGGGAGGGGGGGAGAGAGAGAGAGGGAGGGGAGAGAGAGAGAGGGAGGGGGAGAGAGAGAGAGGGAGGGAGGGGAGAGAGAGAGAGGGATGGAGGAGAGAGGAGGGAGGGGGGAGAGAGGAGGGAGGGGGGGGGGAGAGGAGGAGAGGAGAGGGAGGGAGAGGAGAGAGAGAGAGAGAGAGAGAGAGAGAGGGGGGGGGAGAGGGAGGGGGAGAGGAGAGAAGGAGGGAGGGAGGGAGGAAGGGAAGAGAGAGAGAGAGAGAGAGAGAGAGGGGGGGGGGGGGGGGAGGGAGGAGGGAGAAGAGAGAGAAGGGGGGGGGGAGAG
>NW_028234441.1:18008642-18016986 GCF_977035675.1 Penaeus japonicus
TTAACCACCCTCTCGCCTCCCTTTCGCCTCCCTCTCGCCTCCCTTTCGCCTCCCCTTCGCCTCCCTTTCGCCCTCCTTTTTTCCAGCGGGGGGGGGGGGGGTTGTCTGGATAGGGGGGGAGATCGTTCGCCTCCCTTTTTCAGCTCTCCCTCAATTGTCAGCCTCACGTTTCGTGATATCAACTTCATCGGCCTCACCTACACTCGCCTCCCTTTCGCCTCCCTTTCGCCTCCCTCTTTCTCAATCACAAGCCCACCATGTATAAATATATACCAGCCATTGACCTCTCTCCACACAGCGACCCGCACTTGCCTGGCTCAGGCTGGGTGAATACCGCGCTCGCTCAATATATCGCCTTATCTCGCTGTACCAAACGAGGAAATGTCGACCCTCACGAGTCACACAAACTTGATAGAATAAAAAAAACTTTATAAAGGACTAATACAAACACAAAACTACACACAAAAGACGAGAGGACATACACCACTTTGGACATGATATGTTTACTTCTCACGCCCGACACGCCCACGTCATCCTCTACAAGCTAATATTCGCTCTTCTCCTCCTTTCTCTCCATTCTCTACACCCCCTCCCTCCCCCCCTCCTCCTCCTCCCTCCCCCCTCCCCCCTTCTACTTCAGTGAGTTCCCTCGACAACTACAAATCTGCACAGGTAATGGGCATTCATAATCACAGATAGATGACCCTCCACCTGCGCCTCTTTAAAAGACGTACTCTCACTGTGCACAGGAGAGATGGGCGGATGCACAAAAGAGGACGATCACATGACAAGATGTAGGCAGGTAAGTAGGGGAATGGTACGGGTGGGCATATCTAGAGTAGGTAGGTAGATTTTCACTCGGGGAGGTATTGGGAGATGGGGCAGCTATCAGCAATAGAGAAGGGGAGGGAAACGGAGTTGGGGGAATAGGGGACAGGTTATACACACTACGATTGGGGGATGCTGGGGAGTCAGATTTATAGCACAGGGAGTGGGGTAAACGTCACATACTACGATAAAGAAATCAGTATAATCGCACTAGAGTTAAACCCGATAGGACAAGAGGTTCAACGTAATGCCGTCATTCCCCAGGTAATGGGATTTCATGACCTTTTTGAGAGCAATAATTTCAAAGTTAATTTTCAATCTAGAATTAATAATTACGAGAAGAGCGATAGAGAGAAAGTAATAAATGAAATTTAATAGCAGCGGTGATGATGATGATATTAGTAACACTAGACGACAATGAAGGATAATC
Source organism: Penaeus japonicus (assembly GCF_977035675.1). Lineage (NCBI taxonomy): Eukaryota > Metazoa > Arthropoda > Malacostraca > Decapoda > Penaeidae > Penaeus > Penaeus japonicus. The sequence continues at coordinate 18,009,901 of NW_028234441.1, forward strand.
TATAATATTGATAGATGATAAACAGTAAGAAAAGTATATATAGGATGATAACAGTAAGGAGAAAGGATAAATTAAAAATTCGTATGCCTAGAAAATCATAACGAAGATGATAATAACATTGAAAAATAATGATAATAACGATGATTATAGTAAAAAATAACGATAATTATGATGATAATGATACAACCATATTATGAAAGGAGAATTACAACAAAAAATAATAATTACCAACAAAATATCAGCAATATTGATTATGGTGATGATGATGATGTTGATGATTGCAATATCATCATTGTACTCAACGAGCAATTAATATTTCGTGTCAATATTCTTTTTAATAATATTAATGGTAATACTACTTGTGAACTCAATAATGGTAATAATGATAATGCTAATATTTATAATAACTCTATTGATAATAGTGACAGTAATAATAATAATGATGATGATAAAGATAGTAATGATGATAATAGCAATAATGATAATAATATTTTTGATGATAATAATAAAAATGAATAATAATGATAACGACAGTGATAATGAAGATTATAACAGTAAGGTACAATCATATAAGAAAGATATATAACGATAGAATATAAATAATAGATACTACGTAAATAATTACAACAATAATAATAAGCAAACAACATCGAATAATGATCTTAATGGACAATAAGTAGGCTAGTGCTGACAACGATGACTAATGAATGATCCAACGATATGAAAATAATATATGTATCTTAATTATTTTTTCTTCATAGAATAATAACAACAATAGCCATGCATACGAAAAGAGTTAATTAAACCGTAGAGTGAATGATCACTTTATGCGTGACAACATAACAACATAAAAGAGTGATCACTGTGAGAACCATCAACATAAAGAGGTAGTACCCGAAGCTCTCAACATGACAGCATGCACATCCACACTCTGCATGACTGTCAGGATCTCTCAGGCAAAGCGTCTATGTGTATGCATATACGTGTGCGTGTGTACGTGTGTAGGAGATAAAGGGTAGGGGGGGGATAGGGAGAGGGGGTTGGGGAGCCAAGGAGAGGTGCCACATCTCAGACACTCTTATGATGATTGTTTATTAGCGCGTAAAACCATAAATTTCATGTACAATTTATTGGCTGATAATAAATTTCACACCTCTGAACCTTTAATAAAGATATTACGAGTCAGAGGCCATCATACAAGCGCCACGGGCAGGCTCTTCGCGCGTTGCCAAACACTTCCAGAAGCGTGTCCCAAAACGGCTTAAAATCCTTTATTTCTATCCCTCTCCCGCTTCGAGGAATGGTTTAGAAATATAGTTCAGCCATTCACCAAGGGATTAGAAATTTATTTTAGCAAAAAGGGAAAGAAGGCCCTTTTTGTTAGAGTTTTTTTTTGTAGTAGATTAAAAGGAGCGACGGAAGACAGGATAAGTGAAAACGTTAGGCAACGAATATAATTACCTTCTCATACTACAGAAAACCACGGGACGCAAAGTCATTAAGGCGGGTCACGTGATCAAAGATGGCGTCCGCCTCCGCGCTACTCTCGGATCCGTAAATTCTTGCGTCTACTTATTCTCTACGCCCACGCGATGGACAGACCATTACAAAATTCTAACTATACGGCGGAAGCTTGTCTTGTAGCGGGAAGAATGTGCAACCGGCGGAGGTTTAACAGCAAATGCGAGACTTACGGGCGAAGGTGATGAGAGAAAACAAGGAGATTCTTCTACGCGTCTTCCTTCTATGGCTGCCTCGCCATCAGTTTCGTCCTATTAACCATGCGCCATCGCCTGGGCCACTGCAATTTGCATAATTCATGGAGACCATTTCAATTTGAAAAATCTCTCTCTCTCTCTCTCTCTCTCAATCATCATCCGATTCATCTCCTCTCTCTCTCACTCTCTCTCTCTCAGTCATACTTCTCAACTACTCTCACAGTATCTCATACCTTCGTCTAGTGCTGCTCGTCTCTCATCTCATCTCACCTCATCTCAGTCCTCTATCGCCATCCTTCGCTATCTCCCGCCCATTTTTTCATCAAACTTTCTACATTTTCCCACCATCGTGATCCTCCTTCTATGTCTTACGACTCTTTCTTTCTCCCTCCTTCGCCTCTATCGCGCTAACTTCTTCCACCCTCTCTCTCGATCTATCTATAATTTCATTCCCTATCTTTCTTCCTGCTTCTCTCTCTCTCTTCTCTCAACCTCGCCAAATTTCTCTCTCTCTCTCTCTCTCTCTCTCTAACCCCCCTCCCTCCCTCCCCCCTCCACCCCCCCTCTCTCTCTCACTCTCACTCTCACTCTCTCTATCTCTATCTCATTCTCCCTCTTCATCTCCCTTTCCCTCTCCCTCTCCCTCTTCCTTTCCCTCCCCCGCTCTCTCCTTCCCTCCCCCGCTCTCTCCTTCCCTCTCCCTCTCTCCCTCCCTATCTCCCTCTCTCTCTCTATCTATCTCTTTTCTTCCTCTCTCTCTCTCCCTCCCTCTCTCTATCTCTCTCTCTCTATCTCTCTCTCTCTCTCTATCTATCTATCTATCTATCTATCTCTTTCTATTCCTCTGTCTCCTTCTACTTTCCGCTCACTCTCTCTCATTCTCTCGTCTCAGGCGATAATGTAATTTTCATTCTAGAGTCACTCCTCAGTGGTCCTCGGTATCCTTCTTCTCTCTCGTTGTCATTTTTCCTCAACTCATCTCTCAACTTCACTCTCCATCTCTTCTCTCAGTCTCTCTTCTCACCTCTCTCGTTTCTTCTCTCTCTCTACTCTCTCTACTCTCTCTTATCCTCTTCTCTCTCGTCTCCGCTCCTCTCCCATCTTTCTCATCCCCCTCCTTCTTTAAGAGCCACGCTCAAGATATCCGCCGAAGACAGGAAGGTGTGAAAAATAATTGATAAACCGAAGAGGTGCGGACAAGGTGAGAATTGATGGGAACCTGGGAGACGGCGATTGGTAGATGGGGGGTAGGGGGGTGGGGGGGAGAGGGAGAGGGAATGAGGATGGTAGGGATGGAAGGTGTGTGGGAAGGGGGGAGGCTAGGAGGAGGAGGAGGGGGGCAAATAGTCACCACAGGGGGTAGCGGTTGGTGCAAAACATTAATTTGCAGCTCTTTTTTTTTAGGGGGGGGAAGAGGGGGGAGGGGTGAGATGAGTGATAAGGGGGTATGGGGCTAGGGGAGAGTGGGGAGGGGAGGGAGGAGAGAGAGATAGGATAGTGGGGAAATGGGGAGGAGAAGAGGGAAGGTAAGAAAATAGAATTGGGGAGGGGAGTGTAGATGTGGAGGAGGGGGGGGGTATAGAAGTGGGGAGGGGAGATGAGTGATAAGGTAGGATGGGGGTAGGGGGAAGGGGGAAGGGGGGATGGAATGAGGGGGGCCTGATAGTGACTCAATTATGACAGGATTGTTAAAGTGCTTCGAGGCGGCATCTCAAAACTCTGATTTTTTTTTTCTTTTTTTTTTTTCTTTAATCTGATAAGCTGGCAATTATGATTATCTTTCTGGTGTTGTGTTGGTAAGTGTTAATGACCTTGTGTGTGCGTGGGTTTTTGTTTGTTTGTTTGAGTGGGGGAGGGGGAGGGTTGCCTGTTTGTTTATGTGGAGGTATTGCCTGTTTGTTTGTGTGTGGAGAGTTTGGTGTTTGTATGTTTGTTTGTAAATAGACTAACATCGTCATTGTCAATATAAACACGAGCATTTAACGACCTCCCTAACAACAAACAATACACAAACACATCATCATAACCCCCAACAACAAACAAACAAACATAACACACACACACACACACAAACACACACACACACACACATACACACACACACACACACACACACAAACACACACAAACACACACACACACACACACACAACCCCCCCCCAACCCCCCTCTCCCCTCTCCTCCCCCCAACCCCCTCTCCCCTCTCCTCCCCCCACCCCCCTGTCCTCCCCCGAACCCCCCCCCCCCAGCATCCCTACCCCACCAAGATCTCATCTCCGGTGCCCTTCCATCACACAGGTAGTCAAGATGGTAATTAGAAGACGCGCTTTCGCATCCCTCTCAGCTGATTAACTTACGTTATGAGTGTAATCGAGATAATTCATTCATAAATCCGTGGGCGAATTTTTATGAATGATCGCTTGGCTGATGCTCTCTGAGTGGTGAGGTGCGGTGGTGATGGATTGTGAGGGTGATGAATTGGGTTTGACTTTTTGTTTTTTTTTTTATGGTGTTATGACACAATTGAGTTTTCATGGTGAAGTTGATGGAATTTGGGATTTTTTGTTGGGGTGCGGGATATGAATTTGGTGTTTTTGATTGGGTGTGTGAATTGTTTAATTGAGCGGCGTTTTGATGAAGATTTATGTTTTGATGAGTGAATTTTTTTTTTTTTGGTGTGATGAATTGGGATTTTTTTTTTTTTTTTTTGTGGATGATAGGGGGGGGGGGGGGGATTTTTTGTGTAATGAATTGTTTTTTTTTGTGTGATGAATTGGATAGTGATTGCTTTGGTGTGACTAGATTTGTTTCTTTTTGGTGTGCCGAATTTTTTTCATGGGATTTGTGGTGTGATGATTTTATTTTTTATTTTTTTTTGTGTGTGATGAATTGTTTTATTTAATCTGGAGATGTGATAGAAATGTTTCCTTTGCTGTGGATGCATTGTTTTGTGAAGATTTTGAGATTGTGGATGATGAATTGTTTTTTGTGTGTGATGAATTGTTTTATTTTTGGTGTGATGAAATGTTTTTTGGTGTGATGAATTGTTTTATTTTTGGTGTGATGAAATGTTTTTTGGTGTGATGAATTGTTTATTTTTGTGTGTGTGTGATTATTTTTTTTTATTTTTATTTTTATTTTTTTTTTGGTGATGTTTTTTTTGTGATGATTTTTTTTTTGTGATGAATTGGGTTTTTTGGTTGTATTGTTGTTTTTGGTGTTGACGATATCATTATTGGTGTTACTATAAGAATAATGATCAAAGCAATAACTATATTGTTATTGTTATTGATGAAGGATAGTTGTAATGAAGAAAATAGAAATGATAGTGGTGATTGTTATTCTCATTATCATTATCATCGGCTTTGTTATTAATAAGAATCATGATGATAATAATGATAATGAAAATAGTAATAATGATAACGATGATTATAAAAGTAATGATATTACTGCTACTATTAGTAAAATAATAATAGTGATAATGATAATGATGGTGATAATAACATTATTAATAATAATAATGATAATGATTAGTTGTAATGATGATAATGATAATGTTAACAATGCGGTGTCCCATAATGATATTAGTGATGATAATGTTTGTAATAAAATTATATTAATAATTTAGATAATGAAAACACTACTGCTAAGGATGATAATAGGAGTTTAGATAATATTAGTAACAACAATAATAATGATAATGAAGATACGAATAATGATTATAATAATAATAATCAATATCATGATAATATTGATGCTAAAAAAATATGATAATAACAATAATAATAATAATAATGATAATAATAATAATGAAAATATTGATGAAAATAACTATGATATTCATAATAATAAAGATTTCACTGATAAAGATAATGATGTTATTGATATTAATAATCATGATATTGATGATGATTAGGAGCATAACTCGTATAGCTTTTTGATGAGATAATGACATATGGAGGGAAGGCCAGCTCCAGAGAAAATAATAGAGAGCAGAATTGATAGTCTTGGTGTAGTCAGTGAAACATATATAATAGATCATTTTTATAGTGTTATTACAATCTGTGTGTGTGTGTGTGGTGGTATCATTTCTCTGTTCTTCTATGATCTGTTCAACCCCCCTTTCTCTATCTTTTCTAGTCTTGCTCTGCCACTCTGCTACATCTCTAATCTATCTAATCTATCCTTATTTTATCTAATTATCTATTATCTCATTAACTGGTCATCTATTAGTATTTTATTCCTTTCGCCTTCTCCTTCTACCTTCTCTTTCTTACTTTCTCTTTCTCTCTCTGCTCTGACTTTTTCCTTGCCCCATCTCCATCATTCTCTACACCTAGTCCTTCTCTCTTCAAATATCTTCTCTCTCTCGATCATCTACTAGTCCTATTCGTATTGCCTCTCTCTCTCTCTCTTCTCTCATCTCTCTCTCTTTCACTCTCTCATCTGCCTCGCTCATCAACCTCTCTCTCTCTCTTCCATCAATCAACATCTCTATAGCTCTCATCTCTCTCGTCCAGTCTCTCTCAACTCTCTCTCTCTGCTGCTCTCTCTCTCTCTCTCTCTCTCTCCTCTCATCTCATTCAGTCTCATCATCAGTCTCCTCTCACCGTTTGTCTAAATCGAGGTCTCGGTCGTGTGCTTCTTCTCAATCTCTCTCTCTCTCTTTCATCGCTTCTCTCCTCTCTCTCTCACTCTACGTGCAGGGGCTGATGATTAAAGGCTGAAATATTAATGAAAATTTACAAGTAACACCATCCCACACCATCAACAAACAAATAAACAAACACAAGAGGAAACAACAACAGACAGACAGACATACACAAAACCAACTCGACGAAACAAAACAAAACAAAACAGCAACGCATAAGAGCCTAGAACCCGCTCGTTGACCGCTAATTCAACACGCCTTTTCACAATAGACTAAGAACCCTTAACAACTATTCTAATATGCTAACAAAGACAACTGGGATATATACCAGTCCCCAATCTGGCTACCACAACCAATTTTGGTTTTACACTTTGCGCGTAAATCACTTTAACCATAAATATTTTTTCTGTTCTTTTTTTACCCGCGACACTCTGACTTTCGCTACGCTAGGGTGAAGGTAGCGGTTCATGCTAATAATGCACAAACTCGTATGGCAACATATCTCTCCATCTCTGTTGCATATTGGGCGGAGTTTATTTATTTGTGTTTTTATTTGTTTGTTTGCTTGTGTTTATCTTTGTCTCTTTATCTATTCAATTTGTTAATTAGTTATCTTTCTTTTTATTTATTGATGTATCTATTTAGTCATTTTATTTGTCTAAAAACGCACAAACACAAATGCAGAATTATGAAAAGCTCTTCCTCATTCATGTGAAA
>NW_028234441.1:18017086-18022231 GCF_977035675.1 Penaeus japonicus
TATATATATATATATATATATATATATATATATATATATATATATATATATATATACATATATACATGTATTAACACACACAGACAGAACACACACACACACAGACACACACTCAAACACACATGTACACACACTCACACACACACACACAAACACACACACCCCACACACACCACACATCCCACACTATATATATATATAATAAATATATATATATATATATAATATAATATATAAACACACACACCACGATGAACACAGACACACCACGACATAGTTCCCACACACACACCCCCACAACACAACACACACAAACTACACCCACACATTACACCCACGACACACCACCCACACCATAAATAACAAATAAATATATCATACTTCTATTATAAAAATATATAAATAATACATCTGAACCAATATATACCTCCCGAGAGAGATCTGAGATGATCAACAACATATACCCCCTACCACTATCTCGCATCATCACAATAGAAACCCCCCACACTACACGCTAAAAACCGCTCTTAATCCCCTAAAACACAATCAATTAATCATCACAGTTTCTCCCATTCACTGTTTCTGTCACCCACCCTCCCTCGCTGCCCCGCCCCCCCGCCCCCTACCCCCTCCTCCCCCTCTCTCCCCACCTCCTCCTTCCACCCCCCCCCCCCTCAGCTCTTCTCTCAGCTCCCCTCCACCCAAATAAAGTTGTTCTCTCATTAAGAGGAAATCAACCGTTTTATTCGCCGCCCTCCCGCTTCATTAAGAGGGAAAAAAAGACTAACGTGATATTCCCACGATTATCATCCCCCCCTATCTCTCCCTCTCCCCCTCTCCCTCTCCCTTCCTCCTACCCTCCCTTCCTTCTTCCTAGCCCCCACCCCCTCTTCCATTTCTCCTCCCCTCTTCCCTCTTCTCTTTGTCCTCCTATCCTCCCTTTTTCCTTTCTCCTCCCCTCCTCCCTCTCCCTTCCCCCCTCACCTCACCTTCCCTCCCTCCTACCCTCCCTTCCTTCTTCCTATCCCCTTTCTCTTCTACCTCCCTTCTCCTCTTCCATATACCCTTCCCTTTTCTCCTCTTCCTCCCTCTCTCCCCCGTTATTTCGTTCCGGTCAAATGATTACACCGTCATTGTGTTAAAGTTTCAATTATCTTTTTTTTTCTCTCTCTCTCTTTCTCTTTCTTTCTCTTTCTCCCTCCCTCTATCTATTTATCTCCACTCTCTCTCTCTCTCTCTCTCTCTCTCTCTCTCTCTCTCTCACTTTCTGTCTCTTTTTTTTTCTCTCTCTTTCTCTTCCTCACTCTCTTTCTCTCTCTCTCTATCTCTCTATTTCTGTCTGCCTATTTATCTATCTTTCTCTCTCTCTCTCTCTCTCTTTCTCTTTCTTTTTTCCTCTCTCAGGGGGTGGTCTCTCCTTCTTACTTTTTACTCTTTTTTTTTTCTCTCGACTTCTCTCTCTCTACTTTTACTATTTTCTCTCTCTCCACCCTCTCTATAATTACATCAGAACACAACAATTTGTGGGGGGGGTGGGAGTGCACACACCCCCCCCCCCCCCCCACCACCCCCCCCCCCCCCCCCCCCCCAACCCCCCCCCCACCCCCCCTCTCGTCTCCCCGTCTCTCTCTCCTTTCCTTTCTTTCTCTCTCTCTCTCTCTCTCACTCTCTCTCTCTTTTTATCTCTCTCTCTCTCTCTTTCTTTCTCTCTCTCTCTCTCTCTCTCTCTCTCTCTCTCTCTCTCTCTCTCTCTCTCTCTCTCTCTCTCTCTCAATGGTAAGTATAACAACTACAATTACCTAAGTTCACGATAACAAGAGATTATCTAAAAGTAATTGATTGACCTAAAAAAATACGGATGATAATGATAATGATTATGATAACAATGATAATAATGATGATAAAAGAAATAGGAACAAAAATGATAATGATAATGATAGTAAAGATAAAAGTAATGATAATAATAATAGTAGTAAAGATAATGATAATAATAATGATAGTAATAAAGATAATGATAATCATGATAACAATTATCATAGTCACCAAAATAATAATCATAATAAAATAATGATTATATCAATAACAAGAAAAACAACAACAATAATGGTACCATTAATAGTAGTAGTAATAATAAAAATAATAGCAATAACGATAATAAAAATATATCAACAAATAAATTCGGAACCAAAGTCAGAGTCAAGCATCACGCCCATCCATACGAACAAGTCCGAGACGCGTAACCATGACAACCATAACTTTCCGGAGAAGTCACGTGATCGCTCCTATGCTACACAGCCTCACTTCCGCCTATGTAAAACCAAGGTAAAAAGAGAAGTACGAGAGAGGTGGAAAGAGATAATGGAAGGAGAGAAAGGAAATGATAAAAGAGAGAAAGAGAAGAGAGAGAGAGAGAGAGTGAATATGGCACTTACTCTCACTTCTAACTTCTCACCCCCCCTCCCCCTCCTCCCCACGCCGTCAAAAGAAAGGATAAAAAAAATATATCTCTTCCCTTCCCTATTTATACATTCAATCGTGTTTCTTATCTTCCCACGGTATTGGCACAGCATCTTGTCCCATCCCCTCCCCCCCTACTCCCATTCATACCCTGGTAATTAAAAAAAAAAAAGAAAAAGAAAGAGGCATTGCTAGTTTTTTTGTTTTTTTTAGGGGGGGACACTATAACGTATTCAAGGTTTTGACACTTGTCCTTCTACACGAGAGAAACTTCGAGAAACTTCCGTGGTAATCGAAGTTCAGTATTTAGGTCACTGGCACTATTCCTAACCCCTAGAATATAAATTCCTGGCACACACAGCTCAGTGCTTGGAAAAATGGCACTCTTTCTCATTCAGGGATTCGTCCACGCCCGCAGATCAGGACCTAGGATACTGGCACTATTTGTCCAACACAAACACACACCCACCCACACGCACACAAACCCACCCACGCATACACACACACACACACACACAACCCTACACACACACACATACCCCCCACACACCCAAACACACACATAACCCCCCTCCCCACACCCACACACGCACACAAACCAACCCACACACACCTACATCCCCACCCACCCACCCACACACACACACACTTCCTTGGCACACCCACAACCTAGTATTCAAGGGACTGACGCCAGCATTTCCCCCCCCCCCCCCCCCACCTCCTCCTCGCTAACAAACAAGTCACTTGGCATTAAAAACCCTTATCGCAACGACCATAATAAGGAGCTCCTGTACGTATGTGTGAGGGAGAGAGAGGGAGAGGGAGAGGGAGATGGAAAGAGAGAGAGAGAGAGAAAGGGAGAGAGGGATATGGAAAGGGAGAGGGAGAGAGAGAGGGAAAGGGAAAGGGCGAGGGAGAGAAAGAGAGAAGAAAAGGGAAAGAGAGAGAGGGAAAGGGAGAGGGAGAGAAAGAGAGAGGAAAAGGGAAAGAGAGAGAGAGAGAGAGAGAGAGAGAGAGAGAGAGAGAGAGAGAGAGAGAGAGAGAGAGAGAGACAGACAGACAGAGAGAGAGAGAAAGCAGGTCCTTTTCTTCAAATCCATAGCGCCATCTTCTGCCTTCTGCCTATCCACTGTCTTCTACTGAACAAATCCACAGATGAATCGCCTAACAATGGAAGCATGTTAGCATTCCGCAATTGGTCCGATAATATCTAATCTGAAAGCTGTGTATAATTTCTTCAATTTCCTCTGGCGAGAGATTATTCCAGTCATTGAAGACATATTTCGCATTAGAATTTCGGATTTGTTTATCATTAGTTGAAAGTTCTAGAGATATGGTCCTTTCCCACCTTCATGATAATGGAAACAGAGACTGGAAGAGGAAGGGAGAGGAAGGGATAGTGAGAGAGAGAGAGAGAGAGAGAGAGAGAGAGAGAGAGAGAGAGAGAGAGAGAGAGAGACTAGAAGAGGAAGGGAGAGGAAGGGAGAGTGAGAGAGAGAGAGAGAAGAAGAAAAAGGGAGAGAGAGAGAGAAAGGGAGAGAAAGGGAGAAAGTGAGAGAGAGGAAGAGAAAGGGAGAGAGAGAGGAAGAGAAAGAGAGAGGAAAAGAAAGGGAGAGAAAGAGAGAGAGAGAGAAAATATCTCATCTGCAATAATAGTATCTATCATCAGCCACTAGCAGTGAGCCACAAATAGCCAATGAGGCGTAATCACACCCTAGCAATACATCTATGGCTTTCACAGCGTCGTGTAAACAAACAACAACAACAACAATATATATATATATATATATATATATATATATATATATATATATTCTAAAAAAAAAAACATTTTCTTTGCCAGGCCCTATTTACCAGGTCCACCTCCCGTTTTCTTTGACAAGTCTTTCGTCGTACCGTTTTCTATGACGGAGACCCAATCAGTTCTCCTCTAAAGGTTCCTTCGGCGTCTGCATTCCTTTCACTTTGACTGATTCTTCCTTCAGACTTCTCCTAAATGAATATACAATATTTTCAGCGACCCTCTTAACCGACTTGGGGAGGGGAGGGGGGTGAACTATTTCATAGAAATTCGCAGGATTCAGAAAATCCTATTCTCATCTTCTCTCCTCTCTTTCTCTCATACTTTCCCTTCCCCTATCCTCCAAATAACCCCCTCTTGTTCTTCATTTCTCCTTCCCCTTCTTCTCTCTATTCTCTCCTCTAGAACCCCCATCTTTTACTATTTTTTTTCTCTCTTTTTTAAAATCTAAATCGGGCAATAGCATTTCCTTCGGCATTTATATTACCCAATCGCTTTCCGAGAGGGAGAGGGAAAACTATAAAAAAACAAGGGAGAACTAGAAAAAAACAACAAAAAAAAAAAAAAGGGAAAAAATAAAAAAATAAAAAAGAAAGGGGAGAGTGGGAAGTGGGAGGGATGGAAAGTCTAGGAACCCAAAAGAAAACGATATTTGCTTCAAAGAAAACGATATTTGCTTCAAAAGAAAACGATATTTGCTTCAAAGAAAACGATATTTGCAGCATGAGCGCTAGTAATCAAATCAGAAGAAATCCCTTTCATCTTTGCACATCCGATGAAAACTGCCTTAAATATGTACGAGGCGACTAATGAAGGGGTGAAAGATGGGGAGATTAAGAGAGAGGGAGGGGAGAAGGGGGGGAAAGGAGGGAGGAAAGGAGGGAGGG
>NW_028234441.1:18027331-18029831 GCF_977035675.1 Penaeus japonicus
TCTAGTTGTTTAAGTGTTAGTTCGTCCATTTATCCTTGTTACTATAGAGTGTGTGTGTGAGCGTGCGTGTGCGTGTGTGTGTGTATGTTTGTGTGTGTGTGTGTGTGTGTGGGTGGGTGTTTATGCATGAGTTCTCTCTTCTAATTCAAAATCCTATCCTCTCAATAAAAAAAAAACAAAAAAACATGAATAATATTTGCTAGTTTAGTTTGAGACTGATAGCGAAATATACACATATTCTGTAGCCTTTTACGTTTTCTTATATATCGTTTTTTTTTTTTTTTTTTTTTATAGACAATCAATTACATATGTAAATGATAAATGACGAAATTAGATACAACAATCAAGAAATATATATAAGTTAAACCAGTGACTATACTGATACAAAATATTAATGAACGGAGGATAATATGCAAATTAAGTCCATTTTGCCATTAATGATAACCATACGTCCACGCTGACTTACGTGAACACAGGAAGATCACGTACTTAGATTGAAAATACTAATAAAAACACATCAAGGTATTTATTTTATTGTTCTTATTTATGTTATTCTCCTTATTATGTTATTTCTGGATAATAAGATTTGTTTGTTTTGTTCTGCTGATTTTTGTTCTTTCCTAATTAATGTTAATTTCTGGGACTTAGATTTGTTTGTTTTGTTCTGCTGATTTTTGTTATTCTCCTTATTATGTTCATTCTGGATAATGAGAACAACTGGTTAAAAATCAATATATAGGTATTTGTTATTGAATATTAAATTTATTCAACTACATTCATCTCGTCAATTAATTAATATCTGTTTCAAGAAAGTATCATTATATTAATAAGTCGTTTCATCATCTTATCGCCACAAGAAAGTAAACAAACAAAACAACTCGTACAGTCCCGGACACGTGTTAATCCAGCGCCGCCGTTGTCCGAACCGCCAGTTTCGAATCTTTGTATCCGAAACACAATACGGAAAGAGTTACGTGTTTCGGAAACGGGATTCGAAGAGGCCGCTTCATTTAGAGAAAACGGTGAGTGAGTGACCTTGAAAGATGAAGGGAAAAGGAGGTTAGAAAAAGCGATGTAAATATTGCGTTATTAAAGTCGCTTATATGTAGTACACTTAGATTTACGTTTGTATACACTTACTTTAGATAAATATATAGAAATGATTGAAATACAGTAAGATTAATAAAGTTGATTAGATAAAGATTTTTTTATGTTAAGTGTGTGTGTGTGTGTGTGTGTGTGTGTGTGTGTATGTGTATGGATGTTTATTTATGTGAACGCTAGCTTGTCTGTGTGTGTGTGTACGTGTATAGACGTATATATGTGTGTGTGTGTGTAATTCTGTGTGTGTGTGTGCTTGTGTGTAATTCTGTGTGTGTGATTGCGTGTGTGTGCGTATGAGTGTGTGTGATTGTGTGTGTGTGTGTGTGTGTGTGAGTGTGCACTATGATATTGTTCTCATATTTCTTCACAAGAGACATACACATTAATGACCAAATTTCCAAAATCCCCCCCCCTCCCTCCTTTCTCCACCAAAAGGATCCTCACAGACAATTTATAAACAGGATAGACATTGCATATTGCGATCTCAAAATAGACTTTATTAAGGCGGACACAGATACATGAAGTCATTCTGCAACTTGCTGAGTCACGTTGCACAGATCAACTTGAGATATGCTTGGATTATATCGTAACGAGCTAGATCATGCAATAAACTGTATCTATGTGTTTGTTTGTTTGTTTGTCTTTTGTTTATTTAGCTATTTGTTTGTTCTTCCTTTTGTTTGTTTGACAGGAAATGTTGATATGCTATATTTATTTGTTTACTTGTTTATGTACTTACTCACCTACACAAACACACAAAAACACACACACACAAGTACACAAACACCCAGACAAACAAACGCAAACACACACACACACACACACACACACACACACCATCTGCAGACTCCCTTCTAAAATAAAATAAACAATATATCCATCAATACAAATGTTTCAACGCCAAAAAAATAACCGATTAAAAGCGAACTTTATTTCAACACGAAACGAAACTTGTACAGTCTCGCATCGTGAATATATACTTACATTTCAATCATAAAAAAGTACGTTGAATACATCAGTCATAAAAAAAGTACATTCATAAATTAATCCTAGAAAGTACGCTGGGGTATCAATCAAGGCATGCCACTTATTTGTGCCGTAAAGTGATCAATCACCTCTCCTGATAGGTGAGTCAAGGCGCGTCATGACTCGCCAGCCCAGTTCACATTTGATTTCTATTGGATTTGACGAGAGGCCGTTTCCACCAAGCAAGTCTCGTCACGTCTCGTCTCGTCGCGTCGCGTCGCGTCTCGTCACGGATAGGGTTGGACCCATTTTTTCATCAGTCACGGCTCGTCAGCGGTGGTTGATGAAACTAGCATGAAAATCGAACTCTGATTAACTTAGTCCTAAGACTAAGCATACTTACTAAGACTAAGACTGTTTCTTAGACCAT
>NW_028234441.1:18049831-18054831 GCF_977035675.1 Penaeus japonicus
ATAAGTCAGTCAAGTCATGTCACAAGTCAGCCAAGTCTTGTCAAAAGTTAGTCATGTCATAAGTCAGTCAAGTCATGTCAAAAGTCAGCCAAGTCTTGTCAAAAGTCAGCCAAGTCATGTCACCAGTCAGTCAAGTCATGTCTCCAGTCAGTCAAGTCATGTCACCAGTCAGTCAAGTCATGTCACCAGTCAGTCAAGTCATGTCTCCAGTCAGTCAAGTCATGTCTCCAGTCAGTCAAGTCATGTCACCAGTCAGTCAAGTACTGAACCCCGAGACTCGAAAACTGAAACTAACAGGTTCCACTCGAGGTAGAGAACACTAGAAACCAAGATGGAAAGAATGACAAAACTGGAAAATAAAGATGACGAAAAGTGATCAATAGTCCGAGAAATGTGTTAAATTCAACAACGCTCATTTAGCAGAGAATGATAAATGCATCATTTTGCAACAGAAAACTCATGTGTTAGATAAAATACAAGAAAATATATCTAGATGCGTTATGGAAACTCATCTGTTAAAGAAATAAAAAAATGCTATGACTCGTCTGTATTTACTTGAATGTTAAACAATAAGATACAATAATATACAAGGAAAATTATAACGAAATGGCAACAATAATGATTATTTATGGAAAGAAACTAAAGGTCGATACGAAGCAAAAAATAATCACATAATCGAAGGAAATCATTTGCAAAAAAAATAAAAAATAAAATAAGATATCAGCTGATACCGCACGCCAAGCTATGTTAAAAAAAATAAAAATAAAAAAGAATAAATAACCATAATAAAAAAATCGAAATATCAGCTGATCTCAAACATCATAACATTATAACACTTAGTTCACAGGTAAGAGAACCCCCCCCCCCCCCCCAAAAAAAAAAAAAAAAAAAAAAAAAACGAAATAAGTCTTTAACCCTTTCAGACGCAGCAACCAAAATTGTCCCATCTCCACGCACTCGCTAATCTGCGTGTAATTGGCCATTTCCCCGGCTAGCGTTGCCCTGCCAATTACGGTGTGTTGGAAATCAGCAATCTCACCTTGGACAACAATCATTGCTTGTGTTATCGGCGCCATAAACAAAATCTGAAATGTCTTTGTTGTGGTCGGGCTCTGATCGGGTCGGGTCGGGGTGCTGGGCTCGGCTTCTTCTCCTTCTTCTTCTTGTTCTGTTGCTTCTTCTTTTTCTTCTTCTTTTTCTTCTTGTTCTGCTTCTTCTTCTTTTTCTTCTTGTTCTGTTTCTTCTTCTTTTTCTTTTTCTTGTTCTGTTTCTTGTATTTCTTGTTGTTGTTGTTCTTCTTCTTCTTTTTCTTTTTCTTGTTCTGTTTCTTGTATTTCTTGTTGCTGTTCTTCTTCTTCTTCTTCTTTTTCTTTTTCTTGTTCTGTTTCTTATATTTCTTGTTGTTGTTGCTGTTCTTCTTTTTCTTCTTCTGTTTCTTGTTCTTCTTGTTCTTCTGTTTCATGATCTTTTTTTTTTTTTTTTTGTTTGTTTGTTTGGTTGTTTGTTAGTTTCATTCTTCCCATTTTTAGATGGGAGGGTCCTAGTATTTTTTTGATATTCATTTGTATTTTTCTTCTTTCTGCTTTTCGATGTATATGATTTTTTTTCTCTCTCTATCACTATCTCTCTGTCCCTCGCTCTCTCGTTCTCTCCCTCCCCCTCTCTCACTCCCTCTCTCTCCCTCTCTCTCTCTCTCTCTCTCTCTCTCTCTCTCTCTCTCTCTCTCTCTCTCTCTCTCTCTCTCTCTCTCTCTCTCTCTCTCTCTCTCTCTCTCTCTCTCTCTCTCTCTCTCCACCTCCCCTCCTCCCCCTCCGACTCTCCCTATCTCTATCTCTATCCCTCTCCCTCTCCCTCTCCCTCTCCCTCTCTCTCTCTCTCTCTCTCTCTCTCTCTCTCTCTCTCTCTCTCTCTCCCTCTCTCTCTCCTCTCCTCCTCCCTCTCTCTCCTCTCTCTCTCTCTCTCTCTCTCTCTCTCTCTCTCATTCCCTCTCTCCTCCCTCTCCCTCTTCTCTCCTCTCTCTCTCTCTCTCTCTCTCTCTCTCTCTCTCTCTCTCTCTCTCTCTCTCTCTCTCTCTCTCTCCCTCTATCTCTCTCTCTCTATCTCTCTCTCTCCTTCCCCCTCTTCCTCCCCCCTCCCCCTTCCCTCTCCCCCTCCCCTCCTCCCCCTACAACTCTATCCCTATCCCTCTCCCTCCCTCCCTCTCCCTCTCTCTCTCTCTCTCTCTCTCTCTTCTCCTCCCTCTCTCTCCCTCTCTCTTCTCTCTCTCTCTTCTCTCTCTTTCTCTCTCTCCTCTCTCTCTCTCTCTCTCCATTCTCTATCCTCTCTCTCTCTCCTCTCTCCTCTCTATCCCCCCTCTCTCCTCTCCCTTCCCCTCCCTCCCACCTCCCCCTTCCCTCTCCTCCTCCCCTCCTCCTCCCCCTACAACTCTATCCCTATCCCTCTCCCTCCCTCCCTCTCCCTCTCTCTCTCTCTCTCTCTCCTCTCTCCTCCTCTCTCTCTCTCCTCCTCTCTCTCTCTCTCTCTCCTCTCCCTCCCTCATTCTCTCCTCTCCTCTCTCTCTCCCTCTCTCCCTTCCTCTCTCTCTACCTCTCCATCTCCATCTCTATATCTCTCTCTCTCTCTTTCTCTCTCGCTCTCCCTCTTCTTCTCCCTCCTCCTCTCCCCCTCTTCTCCTTCTTCCTCTTCCTCTCTCTCTACCTCTCTCTCTCTCTCTCTTTCTCTCTAGCTCTCCCTCTTCTTCTCCCTCCCCCTCTCCCTCTCTCCCTCTCTTCTCCTTCTTCCTCTCTCTCTCCCTCTCTCCTTCTCCTTCTCCCCCTTTCTCTTCCTCTCCATTTCCCTAACCCTCTCTCTCCGTCTCTCTCCCTCGCCCATAGCGGTAGAGGTGCGATAACCACACAGTAATAATAATCAGATCCTTACTCCTCCTTTTCCCCTTTCACCCTCCCTCTCCCCCTTCCCCCTCTCTCTCCCCTTTCCCCCTCCTTCTCCTCCTTCCCCCTCTCTCATCCTTCCCCTTCTTTCCTCCTTCCCCCTCCCTCTCCTCCTTCCCCCTCTGTTCCCTTCCCCCTCTGTCCCCTTTCTCCTCCCTCACTCTCTCTCCCTTCCCCCTCCCTCTCCCCCTCTCCTCTTCGCAACTCCCTCTCCCCCTTCCCCCTCTCTCCCTTCCCCCTTTCCCCCTCTTTCTCCTCCTCCTCCCTCTCCCCCTTCCCTCTCCCTCTCCTCCTTCCCCTCCCTCTCTCCCCTTCCCCCTCCTTCTCCCCCTTCCCTCTCCCTCTACTCCTTCCCCTCCCTCTCTCTCTCTCCCTTCCCCTTCCCCTCCCTCTCCCCCTTCCCCTCCCCTTCCCCCTCCCTCTCTCCCCTCCCTCTCCCACTTCCCCCCTCTTCGTGTGATACCCCTCGACAGCGATGGCGCATTGGTCTCCTGCGGCCATGATCACTACATTAACACTACCTGGGTCACTATCAGCTGCATTTACACCATCTTCATCACCTTCTTCTTCCTCCTCCTACTTCCTTCTACTCTTGATCTTGATATTTATCTCTACTCTCTCCTGCTCATCCTCTTATCCGCGCTTTTGCTCCTACTTTAATTTTTCCTTTTCCTTTTCCTTGTCTTCTTATACTCCCTTATTGTTTTCTTATGTTCTCTTCCTCATCCTTCTCATCCTTCTTCTCTTTCTCTTCCTACTTCTCATTCTTATTTTCATTCTTCTCCTCCTCCCCTCCTACTACAACTGCTGCTACTGCTCCTACTCCTACTTCTCCTACCCTTCCTCCTACTCCTCCTACCCTTCCTCCTACTCCTCCTACTCCTCCTACTCCTCCTCCTCCTCCTTCTTCTCTTTCTCTTTCTCTTTCGTATGTACACACAGACGCTTTCTCATTCTCATTCTCATTCTCGTTTTCATTCTTCTTCTCCTCCTCCTCCTACTCCTCCTCCTTCTCTTCCTCCTCCTTTTCCTTCTCCTTCTTCTTCTTCTTCTTCTTCTTCTTCTTCTCCTCCTCCTCCTCCTCCTCCTCCTCCTCCTCCTCCTCCTCCTCCTCCTCCTCCTCCTCCTCCTCCTCCTCCTCCTCCTGCCTCCTTCCTTCCCTCTAATCATCCTCCCCCACCCCCTTTATTCTCATCCTCACACCTCCTTTCCGTCCTCACTCTCCCTCTCTTTCTAACCCTTCTCCTTCCTCCTTTCCTCGCCTCCCCTGTCTCAATCCCTCTTTTGCCACCCCTCCCCTTTATCTCCATTTCCCCTCCTATTCTCCACCCCTTCTCTCTCTCTCTCTCTCTCTCTCTCTCTCAACACCTTCAACCCCCTCCCCTTTCCCACACCAAACCCTTTACCCCACAAACATCACCCCCACCCCTCCCCTCTCACGATCACCCTCCCCCTCCCCCCCTTCACCCCACTCCCAACTCCAAGCTGTCCCCCTCCCGCTCCCCTCCCCTTCCTTCCTCCCCCTCCCGCTCCCTCCCCTCCCCCTTTCCTCCCTCCCCTCCCCCCTTCCCTCCCCTGCCCTCCCTCCCACTCCCCTCCCCCTCTCCTACCCTCCCTTCTCCCATCCCCTCCCTCCCCTCCCCCCTCCCCTCAGCACCTCAAACGAAACCTCAAACGAAACCTCATCGTACGATTCAATCCGCGATCCGTGACGTCATCTCGGTCATGACGTCATTTCGGTCATAACGTCATCTCGGAGGCGTGCGTGATGCTGGCGTTGAACGGAGATGATCCCGCCCCTCTTTTAACATGGTGTTCGGCATCTCGTTTTACGTGGAGAGGAGGGGAAGGGGAGGGAATGGGAGGGAGTGGGTTGGGGGGAGGGGTAGGGGTGGTGGGGTTGGGGTGGGGGTGGGAAGGGAGGGGAGGGTGATTGAGGAGAAAATTGTTGGGGGGTGAAGGAGGAAGTGGGGAGGAGGAGGGGGGGATAGTGGAATGGAGAGAGAGAAATAGGGAGAGGGAAGAGAGGAGAGAAAAAAAGGGGGCGGGTTGGAGGATGAGGGAGGGAGG
>NW_028234441.1:18069831-18074831 GCF_977035675.1 Penaeus japonicus
AGTCACCGGAGTTCGTACAGTGTCTTAATATCTTGTCTTTTTATCGTATTGTCTTTTTGCGTGGGTGGGGTGAGTGCGGTGCGGGTGGGTGAGTGGAGAGGGTGGGGGTGAGGAGGGGGTGGTGTGGTGGGGTGGAGGTGGGTAGGGGGGAGGGGGTGGGTGGAGGTGGGGTTGAGAGGTGGGGGGTGGAGGGGGGTTGAGAGGGTGGGGGGTTGGAGGTAGGTATGGGGGTGGATGAGGGGGGTGGAAGAGGGGGTGGGGGGGTGGGGTGGAAGAGGGGGGTTGATAGGGTGGGGGTTGGAGGTGGTTAGGTGGGTTGGAGGGGGTGGGGGGCGGAGGTGAGTGGAGGGGGTGGGATGGAGGTGAGTGGAGGGGGTGGGGTGGGGGGTGGAGGTGAGTGGAGGAGGGTGGGGATGGATGGAGGGGGTGGAGGAGGGGGGTTGAGTGGGTGGGTGGGTGAGTATGTGGGTCGAGGTGTGTTTGTGTGTGTGTGTTTGTTTTGTGCGTGTGTGTGCGTGTGCGTGTTTGTATGTGTTTGTGTGTGTGCGTGTGCGTGTGCACAGAAGGGAATGGGGTTATGGGGATAAGAAGGCGTGCTTATTTTAGCGTCAATAACAATAATGATAATAAAAATAATGATGATGATCATAAATAACAATAATAACAATCATAACAATTATGATGTTAATGGGATTATGATGATAATGATAATAATAATTGTAATAGTACAATGCAATAATGATAACAATCATAATAATGGTAAAGGTAGCGATATTCATAGTAGTAATAATAATAATATTAATCATAACAACAATGATAATAATGATAATGATGATACAATTATGATAACGATAATGATGGTATTGATGGTGATGTAAAGATAATAACGAGGGTGAGGATAATGATTATAATGATAATGATTGCAATGGTAATGATAAAAATGATGATAATCATCGTCATCCTCATACAAAGAGAGGGAGAGAGAGCGAGAGAGCGAGAGAGTAAGAGAGCGAGAGAGCAGGAGAGCGAGAGAGCAAGAGAGCGAGAGAGAGCGAGAGAGAGAGTAAGAGAAAGAGCAAGAGAAAGAACGAGAGAGAGAGAAAGAGCGAGAGAGAGAGCAAGAAAGCGAGAGAGAGCTAAGACAGACAGGCAGAAAGACGGTATATCAACGCATATAAACTAAAACTTTTACCATTTCCGCTCTAATGCAAATATAAATATCACAGCATAATACCATCACCTACTACACTATGTATTAAAATTCTTCAACATCACTTTAATCAAACACAACAGCCACATAAGGTCAATTAACCTCTTTGTGGTTGATATGAACTTTAATGCTTGCCTGCTCTTATCGCGTGACCTTATCTGACCCCATCCCAAACCTCCGTTATGAAACCTGGGTCATTTGTGCAATGGAGTGTTGCAGCGTGGATTTTTTTTTTTTTTTTTTTATAAAGGTTTTCCAGAACATTTATTGTTATGATTCTTTGCATTTGTTATTATTATGAGTTGTTGTTTTTGTTATTGGTGTTATTATTGGTGTGTTGGAATAGTAATCAGGTGTTGTTTTTTCTCTCTATCAAAATTAATAAATTACCTAGATTTTAAAGTATATAATCATTTTTTCTATTGTCTGTTTGTTTTTTTGAAAAACTAAATTACATATTAGTAAAACCATACAACTCGTATAATTTAACACTACATATAAAACAAAAAACAAAAAAAAACATACCTACTCACTCACAGACCTGAACACACAAAAACAAAAGCAAACAAACAAACAAAAAACAGCAGAAAAACACACAAGGCACACCAATACGAGATTCTTAAATCAGTTTGATTAAGACAAGTAATTGTACTTAAGCACACAACATCCTCACAAGCCTCATCCCGTATGCAAATGAGATCAAAACCGCCCTTTTGTTTCCGCCGGATATTATGCTCCTCTTAGAGAAATCCGGTGATTTTAGTCTTTAAAGGAAAACGATATATTTAGAAAAGTTTATTGGAGTTAATTGTGTCCAAAGAAAGAATGTTATTTGAGGAAGAGAAAATCTTTTTTTTTTTTAAGACGTTTTGAAATAGATATAATCTTTCGTTCAGTCGTATCACCATCGCCATTACCATCATCATTATCACCACCACCATCACCACTACCATCACCACTACCATCACTACCACCATCATCACCACCATCATCACCACCACCATCGAGTGTGGAAACTCATCTTCCATCCAGTGTTTTTTTTTTTTTCTTATAATATAAACTTGTGATGTAAAGTCTCTCATCACCACCATCATCACCACCAGCGAAAAGTGGTGAAAAGATGTGTGGTGAAAACCCGAATGATGAAAAAACCCGATGATGAAAAACCCGAATGATGAAAAACCCGAATGATGAAAAAACCCGAATGATGAAAAACCCGAATGATGAAAAAACCCGAATGATAAAAAACCCAACTGATGAAAAACCCCGAGTGATGAAAAACCCCGAGTGATGAAAACCCGAGTGGTGAAAAGACCCCGAGTGATGAAAACCCGAGTGATGAAAAACCCCGAGTGATGAAAAACCCCGAGTGATGAAAAAACCCGAGTGATGAAAAACCCCGAGTGATGAAAAACCCCGAGTGATGAAAAACCCCGAGTGATGAAAAACCCCGAGTGATGAAAAAACCCGAGTGATGAAAAAACCCGAGTGATGAAAAACCCCGAGTGATGAAAAACCCCGAGTGATGAAAAACCCCGAGTGATGAAAAAACCCGACTGATGAAAAACCCCGAGTGATGAAAAACCCCGAGTGATGAAAAAACCCGAGTGATGAAAAACCCCGATGATGAAAAACCCGAATGATGAAAAACCCCGAGTGATGAAAAAACCCGACTGATGAAAAACCCCGAGTGATGAAAAACCCCGAGTGATGAAAAAACCCGAGTGATGAAAAACCCCGATGATGAAAAACCCGAATGATGAAAAACCCCGATGATGAAAAACCCGAATGATGAAAAACCCGAATGATGAAAAAACCCGAATGATGAAAAACCCGAATGATGAAAAAACCCGAATGATAAAAAACCCAACTGATGAAAAACCCCGAGTGATGAAAAACCCCGAGTGATGAAAACCCGAGTGGTGAAAAGACCCCGAGTGATGAAAACCCGAGTGATGAAAAACCCCGAGTGATGAAAAACCCCGAGTGATGAAAAAACCCGAGTGATGAAAAACCCCGAGTGATGAAAAACCCCGAGTGATGAAAAACCCCGAGTGATGAAAAACCCCGAGTGATGAAAAACCCCGAGTGATGAAAAACCCCGAGTGATGAAAAACCCCGAGTGATGAAAAACCCGAGTGATGAAAAAACCCGAATGATGAAAACCCCGAGTGATGAAAAACCCGAGTGATGAAAAAACCCGAATGATGAAAAACCCGAATGATGAAAACCCCGAGTGATGAAAAACCCGAGTGATGAAAAACCCCGAGTGATGAAAAAACCCGAGTGATGAAAAACCCCGAGTGATGAAAAACCCCGAGTGATGAAAAACCCCGAGTGATGAAAAACCCCGAGTGATGAAAAACCCCGAGTGATGAAAAAACCCGAGTGATGAAAAACCCCGAGTGATGAAAAACCCCGAGTGATGAAAAAACCCGACTGATGAAAAACCCCGAGTGATGAAAACCCGAGTGATGAAAAACCCCGAGTGATGAAAACTCGAATGATGAAAAACCCGAATGATGAAAAACCCCGAGTGATGAAAAACCCGAGTGATGAAAAAACCCGAATGATGAAAAACCCGAATGATGAAAAACCCCGAGTGATGAAAAACCCGAGTGATGAAAAAACCCGAGTGATGAAAAAACCCGAATGATGAAAAACCCCGAGTGATGAAAAACCCGAGTGATGAAAAAACCCGAATGATGAAAACCCCGAGTGATGAAAAACCCGAGTGATGAAAAAACCCGAATGATGAAAAACCCGAATGATGAAAAACCCCGAGTGATGAAAAACCCCGAGTGATGAAAAACCCCGAGTGATGAAAAAACCCGAGTGATGAAAAACCCCGAGTGATGAAAAACCCCGAGTGATGAAAAACCCCGAGTGATGAAAAAACCCGAGTGATGAAAAACCCGAATGATGAAAAACCCCGAGTGATGAAAAACCCGAGTGATGAAAAAACCCGAATGATGAAAACCCCGAGTGATGAAAAACCCGAGTGATGAAAAAACCCGAATGATGAAAAACCCGAATGATGAAAACCCCGAGTGATGAAAAACCCGAGTGATGAAAAACCCCGAGTGATGAAAAAACCCGAGTGATGAAAAACCCGAGTGATGAAAACCCGAGTGGTGAAAAACCCCGAGTGATGAAAACCCGAGTGATGAAAAACCCCGAGTGATGAAAAACCCGAGTGATGAAAACCCGAGTGGTGAAAAACCCCGAGTGATGAAAACCCGAGTGATGAAAAACCCCGAGTGATGAAAACCCGAGTGATGAAAAACCCCGAGTGATGAAAAACCCCGAGTGATGAAAAACCCCGAGTGATGAAAAACCCGAGTGATGAAAAAACCCGAATGATGAAAACCCCGAGTGATGAAAAACCCGAGTGATGAAAAAACCCGAATGATGAAAAACCCGAATGATGAAAACCCCGAGTGATGAAAAACCCGAGTGATGAAAAACCCCGAGTGATGAAAAAACCCGAGTGATGAAAAACCCGAGTGATGAAAACCCGAGTGGTGAAAAACCCCGAGTGATGAAAACCCGAGTGATGAAAAACCCCGAGTGATGAAAAACCCGAGTGATGAAAACCCGAGTGGTGAAAAACCCCGAGTGATGAAAACCCGAGTGATGAAAAAACCCGGGGTGAAAAAAACCGAGTGATGAAAACCCCGAGTGATGAAAAACCCGAGTGATGAAAAAACCCGAATGATGAAAAACCCGAATGATGAAAAACCCGAATGATGAAAACCCCGAGTGATGAAAAACCCGAGTGATGAAAAAA
>NW_028234441.1:18092331-18102331 GCF_977035675.1 Penaeus japonicus
GGGAGAGAGCGAGGGAAGAGAGAGAAAGGACGAGAGAGATAGAGGGATGGGAGAGAGAGAGGAGAGGGGAGGAGCGAGAGACGATATGGAGAGAGAGAAGAGAGAGAAGACCAGTGGAGAAAGAGAAAGAGAAAGAGAGCGAGAGGTGGCTGAAAGGAGGAGAAGGTAGGGGGGGGGGAGATTGGAGAGAGAGGAGAGGGGAGAGGGAGGGGGGGAGAGGGAGATGACTGGACAAAGAGAGAGAGAGAGATGGCTGGAGAGAGAGAGAGGTAGGGAGAGAGAGAGAGAGAGAGAGAGAGAGAGGAGAAGAGGAGGAGGAAATGAGAAGAGAAGAGACGAGAAGAGAGAGAGAGATGGAGAAAGGAAAGAGTAGATATTGAGAGAGAGATGCGGGGGGGGAGAGAGGGAGGAGATGATGGACAAAGATGAGAGAGAGAAAGAGAGAGAGAGAGATGGCTGGAGAGAGAGAGGTAGGGAGGATGAGAGAGAGAGGGAGAGAGGAAGAGAGGAAGAGAGGGAGGGAGAGAGAGAGAGAGATGGAGAAAGAGAAAGAGAGAGATCTGGAGAGAGAGAGAGGGGGGGGGGAGAGGGAGATGACTGGAGAAAGAGAGAGAGAGAGAGAGAGAGAGAGAGAGAGAGAGAGAGAGAGAGAGAGATGGCTGGAGAGAGAGAGAGAGATGAAGAAGGAGAAAGAGAAAGAGAGATGGGTGGAGAGAGAGAGGGGGGGAGAGGGAGATGACTGGAGAAAGAGAGAGAGAGAGAGATGGCTGGGGAGAGAGAGAGAGAGAGAGATGGCTGGAGAGAGAGAGAGAGAGATGGAGAAAGAGAAAGAGAGATGGCTGGAGAGAGAGAGAGAGATAGAGAAAGAGAAAGAGAAAGAGAGATGGCTGGAGAGAGAGAGGGGGGGAGAGGGAGATGACAGGAGAAAGAGAGAGAGAGAGAGATGGCTGGGGAGAGAGAGAGAGAGAGAGAGAGATGGCTGGGGAGAGAGAGAGAGAGAGAGAGGACTGGAGAAAGAGAAAGAGAGAGAGAGATGGCTGGGGAGAGAGATAGAAAGGGAGAGAGAGGGGGGAGGAAGGGAGGGATGGACCGGAGGAGGGAAGGAAAAACGAAGTAGAAGAAGAAAGAATTAAAAAAGAAATGAAAGAGGAGAAAGGAAGAAAAAGGAAAGAAGAGGGGAAAAAGAAGAATTGAAAAAAAAAGAATTGAAAATCAACAAACAAAGAATAAAAAAAAAATCAAAACCAGAAAAAAAGTAAAGAGAAAATAAGCGAAAATGAAAAAGAAGATATTAAAAAAAAAAAAAAAAAAGAAACGGGTGACAAACATCATCCGAAACGCAAAATTTAATCTCGCAATGCAACACCCAGCAACATTCCTCTAATCCACGTCAGCTGATTCAATTCTCACCTCGCACCGTAATGTCTTAACTTTCTTGCAAGATTATGCCGATGTCCGACCGCAATTGCTGCCGTCTGGATGAGCAATGGAATTCTCTAACAATTACGCTGTTGCATATTGCAAGATATTCCCCGGCGCAATGATAGTTATTTTCCCGGTGTGATTTACAGCTTAAATAGAAGGTGTGAGTTCGCCCTATCCATTGCCCTTGCAACACTGATCACTCATTTAGATAATCTTATTCATTTTAGGGTTGCAGATATCCCATAAAGAAGAGAAAATGTACGTTATATAACTATTGTTATTTGAAGAAATATTCGAGAAAAAATACAGATATATGTATATAATGTCTTCTTTTACCTTACGCGGTATCCTCGCCGGGCCAAAAAAAAAAAAATGGTGACCTGCAGAAGGCAACACTCGAAGCCAGAATGAGTTGCTGATTCGTATTTTGATAACATCTACAGGTGACACGTAACTGCGGCAGACAGAACGTATATTACGACACCAATTAAGCTAATTGTTTGTCAGGTGAATGGATGTTATCACTGCTTTATCTTTTTTTTTTTTTGTTATGATTTTTTTTAGGGGGGGGGGGTAGGTGGGAGCTAATGGACAATTCCAAAATCTTTTATGGATAGAGAGAAAAAAAGAGGGAAGGGAAACGGATTATATATATATATATAATATATTATATATATATATATATATATATATATATAATTATAGAATATTATATGTATAGATATATATATATATATATATATTTATATCATATATACATATATACATATATACATATATGTATTATTTATATATATAAATATCTAATATATATGTATATGCTATTTCCTATATATACATATATATATATATATAATATATATATTTTATATTTATATATATGTATATTTATATATATATTTAATTTTTAATATATATGTATATATATATATATATAGTATATATATATACATAATATAACATATACATTATTACATATATATAGATAGATAGATAGATATTTATATATTTATTACATACCATATATATTATATAATAAATTATATATAAATATATATATATTTATAAAATATATATATATATATATATATTTATACATTAATTTATGTGTGTGTGTGTGTGTATGTCTGTGTGTGCTGTCTGTGCTGGTGTGTTACATATATGTGTATATTTAAACATGTATATATATATATATATATTATATATATATTATTATATTACTATAGTATATTTATACATACATATATATATTATATTTATATTATATATATATATATATATGTATATATATCATATTACATATATATTAATATATATATAAAATATTTGACATATATGGTATATATTTATTTATGTATTTATGTGTAATATAAATGATCAGATTAGTATGCTATAACTTTACGTATATATAGTATACCAGGTATATAGGTATATATAGATATGTTATATATATGTATGTATTTATTGTATATTATATATGTATGAATATATGTAAATATGTATATATTCTGTATATATATTATTATTATATATTTTATATATGATATAATTATATGTATTATATATATTTTAGATAAGTATATATATGTATGTATATTATATTATATATATATTTATATATATATATTTATATTGATTTATAATATATTTTATGTATATGTTAATATACAGTATATATTAATATGTATATAATCTATTTATATATACTATATATATCATATATATTATATTTATATATATACCTGTTTATATTTGTATATATATCTGTATATACATATGTATATACAGATATATGTATATATGTAGGTATATTATATATATATGTATAGATATATATGGTAAATATGTATCTATTATACAGTGTGTGTATTTATATATACTATATATTCTTTTATTATATATATATATATATATTATATATATAGATTTATATATTATTTTTGATATATTCATATATATATATAGTATATTATATACCTGGTATTATATAATGTATATATTATATGTATGTTATATATATATTCATATGTATATATATTATACAATATATTCATATATATATAATATATTTATTATATATATATATATATATATATGTATATTTGATATTTATATATTTTATATATATATATATTCATACCATGAATATTATATATATATATATATATATATATATTATATATATATATATGAATTTATATATATATATATATATATATATATATTAAAGATATTATATGTAGATATATTTCATATATATATATATATATATGAATATATTTATCGAATATATATATATATATATATATATATATATGGTATTATATATATATATATATATACATATGTCTATGTATGTAATATGTATAGGACATATATATGATTATATATATATATATATATTTATTATATATAGTTAAATATATATATATTACATATATATATATATATATATATCTATACATATATGTGTATATATATATATATCTTTCATATATATTCCATTTATAGTACATATATATCTATATATATATACTTATATCTATATTATTATTGTATGTATACATACACACACACACAGACAAACACACACACACACACACTCACACCACACACACACACACACACACACACACACAGATATATAACTATATATATATATATATATTTTTATATATAATTATATATATATATAATATACATACTTACATATATTATATATTATCTATATATATATATATTATTATTTATATATATATATATGTATATATTTATATATATATATACGTATTTTTATGTACATATATATATACACACACATGTGTATACATATGTATATATGTATGTATCTGTACATATATGTGTATATATGTACATATATACACACACACACACACACACACACACACACACACACACACATACGCACGCACGCACGCACACACACGTGCGTACATATATATACATATATTAATATATGAGTGAGTGTGTATGTATGACATATTTACCGTCTTTCCTTCCTCCTTTCTCTCATTTTTAACTCAAAATTCTCTCAAAAATGTTTCCGAATTGAAATACACTGACCCACAGAGGGCAACACTCGCGTCATCTGCCCTTACAGCTGTTTGACGATTGGCTTTTGTTTATGTTGATAAATTTGATATCAATTATGCATGATATTGATCTGAATATTAATGGTTCATTATTTGGTCATTATATTTGCTGCTATAGGTATTGGAAATAAGAATATCATTAATAGTATTGATGATGATAATGAGAGTGATGAAGATGATGATGAAAGTGGTGAAAATGATGACAATGAGGATGATGCTACGATTAATTATTGCAATTATGTTATGATAAATGATGATAGTAACAGTAACAATAATGATGATATTAATATTAGTAACAAAATTGATCATGATGACAACGATATTAATGCAACAATATTTATAATGATAATCATAATAATTATAATCATAAGATAAATAAAAACAATGACAATGGTAACAATAATGATAATGATGATATAAATAGATTCTGCAATAGGAAAGATATCATGTTCGTGCATTTGCAGTAGCAATGAAGATAAGATTCCTTTGACGTTGCAGTATGAATGTGGGGGGGGGTGGGGGGGGGGGGGGGTTGAATTTTTGTGAGGGGGTTTTTTGAGGTTTTGAGGGTTGGGGTTGTTTTTTGTTGTTTTTTTTTGAATTGAATGGTAGGGGTTGATGATGATGTTGATGGGTATTGAGTGTGTTTTGATTTTTGAAGGGGGTGGGGTTTTTTTATAGTGAAGCTCAGGTTGTGTGAAAAAAATAATGCATTCTTTGGCTTTACTTGTTGGTCTTTCAATTTCTGTTTTCTTTCTCTCTTTCTCTTTATCTCTTATTTTCCTGTTTTTATCTCTCTATCTTTCTTTCTCTCTCTCTTTCTCTTTCTCTTTCTCTTTCTCTTTCTCTCTTTTTTCTCTCTCTTTTTCTCTCTATCTTTCTTTCTCTCTTTCTTTCTCTAGCTCTCTTTCTTTCTCTCTCTCTCTCTCTCTTTCTGTCTTTCTTTCTTTCTCTTTTTTCTCTATCTATCTGCCTATTTATCTTTCTATCTATCTGTCTATCTATCTATCTATCTTTCTGTCTATCTATCTCTCTATCTCTATCTCTATCTCAATATCTATAGCTCTCTATCTCTATCTCTGGCTCTCTATCTCTCTATCTCTATCTCTATATATCTATTTATCTATTTCTCCATCTCTCTATCTCTTTATCTCTATATATCTCTATATCTCTATCTCTATCTCTCTATCTCTCTATCTCTCTATCTCTCTTTCGTCTCTCCTCCTTTCTCTCTCACTTCTCCTCTATTCTATACTATCTATTCTTCCCTCTATCACTCTCTCTATCTCTCTTATCTCTCTCTCTATCTCTCTCTATCTATCTATGTGTGTGTGTGTGCGCGTGTGTGTGTGTGTGTGTGTGTGTGTGTGTGTCTGTACCCACCTCTAGATCTCTCTCTCACACTCTTTATCTTTCCTTCTGTTATCTATTCTATTCCTTCTAACTTTACTCTCTACCTCCTTCTCTCTATTCTTCTCACTCTAGGATGACATGCAAGCCCACATGTTTGCATGCAAATTGAACACATAAATCCATTATAGAACCCAAACACAACACCACCTAGATATGTTTTATTATACTACGTGATTTCATTTTGATGATGTTCAAAATGTTATATGATTTCTCTCTCTCTCTATCTCTTACATTCTTTCTATCTCTCTCTTTCTAAATATCTAGCTATCTATCTATTCGTCTTACTAAATATCTGTCTGTCACCCCCTATTTCTCTCTCTCTCTCTCTCTCTCTCTCTCTCTCTCTCTCTCTCTCTCTCTCTCTCTCTCTCTCTCTCTCTCTCTCTCTCTCTTCCTCTTCTACCTCATTCTCTCTCTCTCTTCTCTCTCTCTCTCCTCTCAATCTCATCTCTTCTTCTCTCTCTCACTCTCCTCTCCCTCTTCTGGCTTTTTCACCTTTCATCTCCTTCTCCTTACTTCGCCCGGTCCTTCCCCTTCTTTACAATTTCTCTTCTCTTCATCTTCATCTTCTCCTTCTCCTTCTCCTTCTCCTTCTTCTATTATCTTCATCTTATTCGATCTTCATTTCTTTCTCCCATCTTGATTTTTCCGATCTCCCTTTCCCACGGATGGCTTTTTCTTTTTTTTCTTTACCTTTTCCTTTTCGTCCCTCTCCCTCCCCTTTTCACCTCCCACACTCTCCACTCTCCCAACCCCTCTCCGCCCCCTTCTATTTATAGCATCATACATAACAACTTATTCCCTCCCCCCCCCTCCTCCCCTCTCGAGCCAACACACCTCAATCCCCCCTCTCCCTCTTCCATTATACTCCTCTTCACTCCCTCTTCCCCCTTTCCTCCCCCTTTCCGTTCCCTATCACCTTCCCCTCTCCCTTTCGGGGTACCCCGTCTCCCTTTTCCTCCCACTCTTCTTCTCCCATTACCTCTCCCTCTCCCTCTCACTCACTTCTCTCTTCTCCCCCTCCTCTCCCTCTCCCACCACCTCTATTTCTCCTTCTCACTCACTTTTTCTCTTCTCCCCCCCTCCCCCTCCCCACCTCCTCCGCCTCTCCTTCTCCCATCCCCTCTCCTCTCTCTCCCTCTCACTCCCCTCTCTCTCTCACTCCCTTCTCCTCCCCCTCTCCTTCTCATTCCCTCCCTTCCTCATACCTCTCCCTCTCACTCAACACCCCACCCTACACTCCCTCTCTTTCTGCCCTCACCCAAACTCAAATCAAACCCAAACAAAACTCCTTCACCCCAATAACCCCCTTCTATCACACATCCGACCTTCTCCATCTCCCATCTCCGCATTTCTCCTTTTCCTTCTCCCTCTTGAGCCCCTCTCCTCTCTCTTCTCCTTCCTCCCTCTCCCTCTCTCCCTCTCCACCTCTAAAACCCTTCCCTCCTCCCTCTCACCGAAGAACGCACCTCTCCCTCTCCCTTCTCCCCTATTCCTCCTCTCTCCCTCTACCACCCTCTCACACCTCTCCCTCTCCCTCACATCCTCCTTCCTCCCTCTCCCACTCCCTCTCCCTCTTCCTTCCTCCCAACCTCCTCCCTCTCCCTTCCTCTCCCTCCCTCTCCCTCTTCCCTTCTCCCTCTCCCTTCACATCACCCTCTCCACACCTCTCCCATCTCCCACTAACCTCCGCTCTCTTTTCTCCATCTCCCTCTCCCTCTCCCTCTCCCTCTCCCTCCCCCTCCCTCTCCCTCTCCCTCTTCCACTACCTCCCTCTCCCTCTCCCTCTCCCACCACCTCCCTCTCCCTCTCCCACCACCTCCCTCTCCCTCTCCCTCTCCCTCTCTCACCACCTCCCTCTCCCTCTCCCTCTCCCTCTCCCTCTCCCTCTCGCACCACCTCCAGTATATTTTAGACTAAATGCTTTGTTTTGATGAATCATATATGATCTCTCTCTTTATCTCTTACATTCTTTCCATCTCTCTATTTTTATCTATCTACCTATCTATCTGTATCATCATTTGCGATGATATGTTTGATGCTCAACTTCGATTCTCCATTGCTTGGGAGCGCATATCGTTGCGCTTTTGTTTCTTTGTTTTGCTCTTGATCTGGCCCGGACGATCCAAAACACGTTGTCGGAAGGGCGCGGACATTTATCCTTATTTATCAAAGGAATCAGGGATTGTTAGACATTTTTTTGAAAGCGATAGTATTTCTCCTGTCAATATGGTATTTAGTTGATGATGAATTTGTACAAGAGGAATATAGGAAACCATGTTATTAATGTTACAGTGGGCAAGCTGGTGAGGGAGGCTTGATTTGATGGAATTAATGTTTTTTTCGATCAATATTTGTTGTATTTAGACAATATTATGTTATGTAAATGTTATTGTATTTTCATGGACTTTTGGACTAAGATTTAATCAATGATTGTTTGTACATTTTATTGATTTGATGATATAGATTTATGCTTTGAGGTAAGCTGTGTCATTATTAAGATCCGAGTTGTGTTATGGTGTGGTTGACTTGAACATAATGTAATTACTTTTCCTTGGCCTTATTAAGTTGTCAGACATAACTTTGACTGAATCTGAAATTTCTTTAGTGTGATTAGTGTCATATAATAAGCATATTGTACATGTGGAGTCTTGTGAGTCCATGCGCACTCATTATGTAGTATTTTTCAGGTTGAAATAAATTATTACAACAGCCCTGTGATTTTAGTGCGAAACACTGTCTATCTGTCTGTCTATCTATCTATCTGTCTATCTAACTAACTATATGTCTATCCCCCCCCCCTATCTCTTTCTATCTCTCTCCTCTCCTATCCTGTCCTCTCCTCTCCTCCATTTCCTCTCCATCTCCCCCTCCCCCTCCCCCTTTCCCTCTCCCCTCTCCCCTCTCCCCTCTCCCCTCCCCCTCCCCCTCCCCCTCCCCTTTTCCCTCTCCCCTCTCCCCTCTCCCCTCTCCCCCTCTCCTCCCCCTTCTCCCCCTCTGTTTCTCTCTCTCTCTCTAGATAACATTTTGATTTTCTGATTATCTCAACAATTTGGAAAATTTCAAATCATGATACTAAGAAAGTCTTATGAATAAAAGATATCACATATCATATCATTATCTTTAACATATCATCCTTTATGTATAGCTAAATAAGGTTAAATATCACAGCAAGTGTTATTCATGTCCAAAATCGACGTACTCTCTCGTACAATTTATAATTTTGGAGAATAGACGATAATCACAAAACACACCCAAGACAATAGTAATAATATAATAGAAAGAGGAATGAGAATAAAGATGGTGGAATTTATGTATATGAAGTTCCATGGAATTTGGGAGCATATTAAATGTATTGTTGCCATATAAGGAGGTATAATTTTCGAGACGTGTCATTTTCACACTTGGCGAAATAGCGGGGGGGGGGGGGAATTTGACACCGCAGATATACATAGGCGCTTACGGTCTTACACACCTCTACGGACCTCATTATGTCGTGGATATTTCTTCTTCGTTTTCTCTTTCTTTGTTTTTTTTTTTTTCTTTGTTTCTTCTTTATTTCTTCTTCTTTTCTTCTCATTTGTTTTTCTTTCTTCTTTTCTTCTTCTCATTTTTTTTCTTTCTTCTTTTCTTCTTCTCATTTTTTCTTTTTCTTCTTTTCTTCTTTATTTTTAACTTCTTTTCTTCTTCCCTTTTTTTTCTTTTTCTTCTTTTCTACTTCTTAATTTTTTCTTCTTTATTTCTTCTTCTTCTTTTATTCTTCTTCTTCTTTTATTCTTCTTTATTTCTTCTTCTTTTCTTCATCTTTATTTCTTATTATTATTCATTTCCTCTTATTCTTCTAAATTTCTTCTTTTTATTTTTTTATTTTTATTTTTTTGTCATTCTTCTGTTTCATTTCTTCTCCTTCTATATTATTTTGTAATTCCTTCTTTTTATTTTATTTTTCTTTATTTCTCCTTCTTATTCATTTTTTCTTCTTTATTTCTTCTTCTTTATTTCTTCTCCTTTATTTCTTCTTCTTCATTTCTTCTTCTCTATTTCTTCTA
>NW_028234441.1:18109831-18112331 GCF_977035675.1 Penaeus japonicus
GAAGGAGGAAGTGGAGGGAGGAAAAGGAGGGAAGGAAGAAAGAAGTGGAGGGAGGAAAAAGAGGGAAGGAAGGAAGAAGTGGAGGGAGGAAAGGAGGGAAGGAAGGAGGAAGTGGAGGGAGGAAAAAGAGGGAAGGAAGGAAGAAGTGGAGGGAGGAAAAAGAGGGAAGGAAGGAAAGTGGAGGGAGGAAAAAGAGGGAAGGAAGGAGGAAGTGGAGGGAGGAAAAAGAGGGATGGGAAGAAGAGAGGAAGGAGAGGGAAGGAAAGAAAAGGGAAGAGGGTAGAAGAAGAGAAAGAGGGAGGGTTAGAAGGAGAGAAAGAGGGAAAGGAGGAAGGAAGGAGAGAAAAAAGGAAGGAGAGGGATGGGAAGGAGAGAGGTAGGAGAGGGGAGGAAAGGGAAGGGGGAAAGGGGAAGAGGAGGAAGGGAAGGAAGGAAGGAAGAAGAGGAGAGGAGAAAAGAGAGATGGGAAGAAGGGAGGTAGGAGAAGAAAGGAAAGGGAAGGGGGAAGGGAAGGAAGGAGGAAGGAAGACAAGGGATGTAAAGGAGGGAGAGAGGAGAAGGGGTAAGAAGGAAATGAAGAGAAGGAAAAGGAAGGAGGAGGTGATAAAGCGAAAAAAAGAGGGAGAAGAGGAGAAAGGGGGAAGAGAGGGAGAAAGAGAAACGGAGAATTAGAAGCGCACGCAATGTACCAATTAAGACCGAGTAAATGTTACACTGCATACCATAAACCTGTCACCCTATCCACGGCTCCTGGAGTTCCCACATATAAGAAACGAGTATAATAAAAAAAATAAAAAAAATAAAAAAATAAAAGCATGAAAAGAACATGTCTAAATCAAGTAGAATACCCCGTGACTTGAAGGAAGGAAGAGCAGTAATAATAAAAAAAAAAGGGAAAAAATAAGGAAAAGGGGAAATCTTTGGTCATTCCTTTCCCCATTAAAAGAATAAAAAAAAAGAATCGCAAATGACCTACCGAAGAAAAAACGCATAAAAAACGCACTCGAAGAGAACCTAATGGGTTATGTTTTGATTCTATTTGTCCGTGTAATTGGCCAATTTCATCAGTCGTTTACCCCCCATTTCGACTGCTAATTTTCGTCCTTTAACAACCATTAAGCTTCGAACCAAACGCTGGTATGAGGTTCCTACCGGCTGTGTTTGTTTAAGTTGCATATAAACCATTGTTTTAACTCTCTTTTTTTTTAGTTTTTTTTTCTGAAGGGGGGAGAGGAAATTCGGTGGAGGTGGGAGAGAGAGAGGTTGGAAGAGGAAGAGAGGGAGGGGGGGGAGTTTGGAAGGGGAAGAGAGGGAGGGTGAGAGGTTGGAAGGGGAAGAGAGGTGGGAGAGTGGTTGGAAGAGGAAGAGAGGATGGGGAAGAGAGGGAGGGTGAGAGGTTGGGAGGGGAAGAGAGGGAGGGTGAGAAGTTGGAAGGGGAAGACAGGGAGGTTGAGAGGGAGAGAGAGAGAGACGGGGGGGGGATAGAGAGAATGAATTCGAGAAATTACACCAAGGGCGAGGGTGATATCTAGAATGAAGAGGAGGAAGAGGAGTCGAAGAAAGAGGTGGAAAGGGAAAAGGAGGAAGAGGTGGAAAAGGAAAAGGAAGTTGGAGGAGAAGGAGGAGGACACAAAGAGAGATTAGGAGGAGAAGGAAGAAGAAAAAAAAAAGGAAAAGAGGAAGAAGAGAAAAAGGAAACAGAGAAGGAAGAAAAAGAGAAAAAAAGAAGAGGGAAAGAAGGAAGAAGAAGAGAAAGAGGAGAAGGAAGATGAAGAGAAAGAGGAGAAGGAAGAAGAAGAGGAAGAGGAGGTGGCAGGAGCTGTCTGGCTGAGCGAAACTCCCGATGGGCGAAATGGCGGCTAATGATAGAGTGTAAGACCCATTCTTCTCATCTATCAACACTTTAAACAGCTCGCTCTCTGCAACTGTCTTTAACAGTCTTGTAACAGCCGTCTTAACGTCTTTATCTAGCGTGGTTTCGTAATAAGACAGGAAATTTTGATGGTTTGGTTTTAGATGGAGGGGGAAGGGGAGTGGGGAAGGGGTAGGGGTAGAGGTAGGGGTAGAGGCTCATTTGCTTTCGAAGTACGACTTTTTTTTTTTTTTTTTTTTCTTTTTTTTTTTTTCTACACATAAGAACGTCCTTCATCACTCCCTCCTGACACCCCCCCACCCACACCCCACCCCCACCCACCCACTGAACGGCTGTTAAGGGTTCATTTCCGCGCACAGAAGGGACGAGAAGAGTTGAATAATATGTGTTGTCTTCGCCACGTCTTTGCACGACCGTGTGAGATTTTGTATGAAATGATCATGTTGCTTTATTTCTTCTTTCATTCTTTGTTTTTCTTGTTTTTTTGTTTTTTTGTGTGTGTAATGTAAATGTCTCGTGACGTTAGTAACGATAGAATCTTAAAATTTGACACATGACGGATTGCGAGCAGCTGGATTACGTCAAAAGCTCGGGTATAATGCCACACTCTCCGTTGGCATCGGGAAG
>NW_028234441.1:18129831-18137331 GCF_977035675.1 Penaeus japonicus
ATTTCTATATATATATACGTATATATATATATATATATATATATATATATATATATATATATATATATACTTATATACTTAGTTCATATTTATATTCTTAGTTCTAACTATTTGGAAGGCTTCAGAAGCGGCGTGATTTACGCATCTTTATCAGGCCACTCTCTTCTTTATTTCTTCCTTCCTTCTTGTGCATCTTCATCAGGCCACTCTCTTCTCTCTGCTCTTCGGTCAGACGCTCCTCTTCCACTATGGTTCCTCACGCCATTCCTCCTTCTGGTCCTCTCGTTCCCGAGGGGCGGCTGCGAGTTCCCGGGCGCCCTGGCGTCTCTTGGACGGCAACGCGGCGGCCGCAGTCAGCAGCGCCAGAGCAGAGCCGCCCCGTTCTGGGTCTCCTCCAGTCTGCCCTTCCTGAGGACCTGCCGCGCAAAGCCCCTGTATACGTTCCAATCCCGAGCATCCTGCAACGAGGGCAGGATTGCAGCTTTGCAGGGGATCTTGCTCAAAATCCAGACGGACTTCGTATATGTGTTCATATATATATATATATATATATATATATATATATATATATATATATATATATATATATATATATATAATGTATACAGATAGATAGATTGATAGATAGATAGATATATTTACACACATACACACACACACACACACACACACACACACATATATATATATATTTATATATATATATATATATATATTATATATATATATATAATACATATATATATACAAATATATAGAGAGATAGAGAGGTAGATAGATAGATAGATTTGTATATAAATATATATATATATTATATATATACATACATATATGATGAGATATATATATATATATATATATATATATATATATATATATATATATATATATATATGAGAGAGAGAGAGAGATACATATACATATGTATAGATAGATAGAGAGATAGATATATAGATAGACAGATAGATAGACAGATGGATACATGCATACACACACACAACCACTATAAATCTACAAGTGACAGCAAAAGGGGAGGCATACAAAAGGACATATCCTCCCAAGATATGAATACCAAACAAGTTTTAATAATGAAAGAAAAGAAACCTATCATTGATCACTACAAAGGCAGTCATTTCTCCTTGTAATGAGCTTCTTGTGAGATGGATGGGGGGAGAAAAGTGCTATGTTTGTTTCTCAATAGAGTTGATGACGTTTGTGTGTTTTGCTGTTGTCACTGGTTTGTGTTTGGGCAGGTCGTGAGATGGGTAGGGGTTTAGGGGTGTGAATGGGGTGTGTGGGTGTGTTTGTGTGGGTTTGTGTGTGGGTGGGGGGGGGGGTGTTTGTGTGTGTTTGAGGGTTTGTGTGTGTGTGTTTGTGGGTTTGTGGGGGGGGGGTGTTTGTGGGTTTGTGGGGTGGGGGGTGTTTGTGTGTGTTTGTGGGTTTGTGGTTGGTGTGAGTGTGGTGTGCATGTTAAATATTCCTCTTAGAAAAAAATTTTTTTTGAGTGTTTTGATGGGATCATAGCGCGGCGCGAGGACCAGCCCACTAGTGTAGTACAAATAAATCACAGACACATTGACGAAAAATAAAAATAAAGATAAAAAAATAAAAAGCACCTAACACCAAATTTGATGATTCGCATTTTTCCTTTCATTTCGAGCCATCGACACCGGAAGTCAAGCATTCCGAACCGCCATTTTCGAAAAGACCCCGAAAGACCCCCGTCCGTCCGACCCTCTGTCCAAATAAATTCGAGGCGTAATAAGATAATAGACAAACAGAAACCCATAAAAAAATGTGTTATTGTGTGACGCTGATTCGGAATCCCGTTTTCTTTTAGATTCGCGGGTAAATTTTGGCGCGAAAAAACAACAACAAAAAACGGAGACGCGGGAGGCGATCACGTGACCATAATGGCGACATAAAAGAGGGGGGGGGAGGTTAAAAGGAAGAAAAAAGGGGAAGGAGGAAGTTAGGGGTGAGGGGAAGGGGCTTAATATTAAGGAAGGTTAGGGGGAAGGAGGGGAGATGGGAGGTTAGAGGTAGGGGGAGAGGGGATTGGATTGGGGATTAGAGAGAGAGGGGGAGACGGGGGGGAGGGGGGGTTAAGATTAGGTGTAAAAAAATC
Organism: Penaeus japonicus; assembly: GCF_977035675.1. NCBI lineage: Eukaryota > Metazoa > Arthropoda > Malacostraca > Decapoda > Penaeidae > Penaeus > Penaeus japonicus. Next base: position 18,131,960 of record NW_028234441.1, read on the forward strand.
TTTTGTGTATTTTAGGTATTGATTCTAATCTTACTCTAATTTGATCTTATTTGTGACCACGATGACGATGGGAATGGAAAAAAAGGGGGGAGATTGGGGAGGGGGGGACAAGGCGAAGGTGACGTGCGTAAACCTTTTATAACATTTCATCTTCCAATTTTCTTATCTTGCATTTTTTTTTTTATTTATCCACTCATTATTCACAAAAAAAACAATATTTCGTATTTTTTGTTTTTTTAATTTATTAGTTTTTTTTGTTTTTCCATTATTGTTCTTCTCCTCCTTCGCAATTTCTTTTTTTTATTTTTTTTTTACGTTTGTTATGGATTTTTGTTGTTGTTTTGATGGGCAAAATAATCTTAAAATGTTTTCTTCATTCTCTTTTTGGGATTATTTCCCTCCCCCCTTGCAAGATACGAGATTTAATCTTATTTTCCCATTATTATCACATATTAGGGCTGATTAATGTATAATATGTTATATAATCATACACAAAACAGTATCATCAACATTAATCGTTATAATATTATGTCCATTACTTCTGTCAGTCATCATTAAATTCCATTCATTAATATCGAGGTTATCGCAATTATAATCTTTTTAGTATCATCATAACCGTTATTGTTATTGTTATCATCATTGTTATGGCATTACCTTATCATTATCTGTAATATCTTTATTGTTGTCTTTTCATTTTTAGCATTATCATCATTTCTATCATATTTATCCTTATTAGTATTACTATTATTGTCATTATCATAGTTATTATTATCATTATTATAATTATTATCATTATTATGATTATCATGATTATTATTATCATCATCGTTATTATTGTTATTATTATTATCATTATTATTATCATTATTATTATTATTATTATCATTATTATTATCATCATGATTATTATCATGATTATTATTATCATCATTATTATCATAATTATTATTATTATCATCATTACTATTATTATTATTATCATCACTATCATTCCATCAGATGAAATAAAAAAGATTGATAATAGGAAATAAAACTGAAATAAAAAGAGATTTAGATTAAATAGATAGATATATATAGATTGATAGAAGGAGAGAAAGTGAGAGAGAGAGACACTAACAAGGACAGAGACAACAATAGTTTTGATAATTCTGATAATAAAAGCAGAAATAACAATAATAATACAAATAACGATAATGATGATAACAATGGTAATAATGATAATGATAATAACAATACAGTTGTTGATGACTAAGAAAAAAAACACAAGATAAAACAAGATGCATAACACAAAGAAAAAAGGCACTATCTAAACTAAATCTCCCAAAAAGATAAACACGAACAGCCTTTCTAGCAAATAGAATTAGCCCCGTATCCCCTGCGCGCCATAAAGGGCAATGGATAAAATGGCGGCTGGAAATATTATTTCGCACTACAAATACTCCAAACGGGTGGAAAATTTCCTTTGACCGCGAAATTGTGAGTTGTAAAAAGGGTAAAACCCTTTTATCGGTCTCTTATGTAAGGGGGATCGGATTCTTTTTTTTTTTAACTTTCTCATTTACGAACGCAAACGACGAGGTCTTTGGGGGTCTTTTCTAAAATGGCGGTTCGGAATGCTCGACTTCCGGTGTCGATGGTTCGAAATGAAAGAAGAAAATGCGAATCATCAAATTTGGCGTTAGGGATATTTCATCTTTATTTTGTTTTGTTTATTTGCTTCATTTGTTTGTGTGTTTATTTTGTGTTTTTTCTCTTTATCTGTTGTTTTCTTATACTTTGTTCTCGCTCAATCTCTCTCTCTCTCTCTCTCTCTCTCTCTCTCTCTGTCTCTCTCTCTCTGTCTCTCTCTCTCTCTCTCTCTCTCTCTCTCTCATTCTCTCTCTTTCTCTCTTTCTTTCTCTCTCTCTCTTTCTTCTTCTTCTATGTCTGTCTGTTCTCTCTCTCTCTCTCTCTCTCTCTCTCTCTCTCTCTCTCTCTCTCTCTCTCTCTCTCTCTCTCTCTCTCCCTCCCTCCCTCCCTCTCTTTCTCCGTTCCCTTTGCAATCCAAATCCAAAGTCACTGAACCGTGCTTTACTTATAATATCTTAGGGTGACCCTTTGCCTTGAAAAAAAGAAAAGAAAAAATGCGTATGTAATATGCATAATTTGGAAACAAGGCAAAATACATTGATTAGTTTTTGTTCTCATGATAATGTGTCGAAGTGATTTTTGTGATGATATTTTGCGCGTTCTCGCCAATTTTTGAGGCTGAAATAACTTAATGATGTATGTCGTGGTAATTTGAGTTTGCGAATCCAGTCATGCGAAAATGAGGTACAAATTTGAGTTACAAATCTAAATAGGAAAAAAAAATGGCGGAACAAAAGCAAAAATATATGTGTGTTGATTATAGACACGTTCAAATAAGCAAATATGCGAATGGAATATGTAAATGAATATGAAAACTTTAAGGATGGAATAACATAGAGACAAACAAACGTGAAAACAAGGATTAACATATGCTACGCGTAACCACACATACATACATACATACATACACAATCAAAATCGTATACTATATAGACATCACCAAACACTGTAGATTAAAACACACAAACATGACATAGAGGACATTACACAAAAAAATACATTAATAAAACAACTTACGGAAAGCAGTACGAACGCCACCTCAAAACACACACAGACACACAACCACACAGGCATATGAAACGCACATACACATACGCACACACATACACAACCACAACCATATACAAACAAACACAAAGAAATACATATACACACACACACACACACACACAAACAAACAAACACAAACACAGAGAACCCCCAAACAACGCAAAACAAACACCCACCCCACCAATGACAAAAAGTAGCACTCCATAATAAAAGGCGGTGGCTTAGACACTTCCACAGCGTCACACAAGTTCTTTCTCGGATTCTCGATGTTAATGTGTAAATGGCCGAAAAAGTGTCTCTCTCCCCGCCTCCGCCCCTGCAGGTGTGGCGATTCACCCCTTTCGATAAGATAAGGAAGGGCTTTGATAAGTGTCATTTACGACGTAATGTGACAGTGGGTCTCGGTGCTCGTTACGGAGCGGTCGATGGCTAGGCGATACGTGGCGATTTGCGACTGGGCCAGCAATTTTCTTTTGGGGGTTTCTGATTCTGCGCGGTTTCGAGCTTTTCTTTTCTGTGCCTCTGGTTCTGTCTCTCTCTCTCTCTCTCTTTCTCTCTCGTATCTTTTCGCTCTCGACATAAATCATTTCTTTCTCTTCTCTTTTCGCGGCACTTTTATTCCCCAATGTCTCATCTCTTTTATTCTGATTTTTCATAAGTCTCTCTTCAGTGTCTCATTCTCTCTCTCCTCTCTCCCATACTACTCTACTCATTCATATTCACTCTCCATCATTCATACTTCTCTCTCTTCTCTCGCTCTGGCTCTCTCTCTACTCGTCTTCCTCCTCCTTCAATCTCTCGTTCATATCCTCATCTCCTCTCTCTCATTTTCTTCTCTCGTCTCTGCGCTCTCTCTCTCTCAGTCACTCATAAATCTCTCCATTAATCTCTCTCTTTCATCCTCTCCTCTCTCTCTCTCTCATCTCTTTCCGCGGCACTCTCTTCTCGCGTTCTCCTTCTCTCTCTCTGTTCTCTCCTCTTTTTCTCTCCTCTTCATCATCTCTCTCTCTCTCTCCTCAGTTTCTTCTCCTCTACTCTCTCTCTCTCTCTCGTCTCTCCTCTCTCTCTGCTCTCTCTCTCTCTCTCTCTACTTCTCTCTCCTCTCTCTCTCTCTCTCTCACTTCTTTCTCTCTCTTTTTCACATCTTTCTCATTCTTTCTCTTCTTTTTTTCTCTCTCTCTCTCTCTCTCTCTCTCTCTCTCTCTCTCTCTCTCTCTCTCTCTCTCTCTCTCTCTCTCTCATGGTCCGCCATCAGCCGCGTTCGAGAGGAATTACGGCAGATCCTTATCTGACGCGATCGGATGTTGCGGGAATCGGTTTGGTTGTGAAAGCGAAGAGAGATCGGAGAGATGAAGAGTGAGAGCGAATGAGTGAATGAGTGAGATGAGCGAGAGAGAGAGGAGAGAAGAAAGAGATAGTAGATAGGGAGTGAGTGAGTGAAGAGAGGAGAGAGAGAGAGAGAGAGAGAGAGAGAGAGAGAATGAGTGAATGTGTGAGAGAGAGAGAGAGAGAGAGAGAAAGAAAGAGATAGAGATAGAGTGAGTGAGAGAGTGAATGAGAGAGAGAGAGAGAAAGAGGAAGTGAGTGAATGAGTGAGAGAGTGAGTGAGTGAGTGAATGAGAGAGTGAATGAGAGAGAGAGATATATAGAGTGAGTGAGTGAGAGAGATGTCTGCGGGTTTGAGTGTGTTTGTGAGAAAGAACGAGAGAGAGGAGGGGGTAGATGTAAATAATCAAGGAAGGGATATAATGGATGATGGAAGTGAGAGAAGGAGAAAGAGGAAGCAAGACAGATTGAGAAAAAAGGAGAAGAAGAGAGAAAGGGAGAGAGAGAGAGAGAGTGGAGGGGGGAGAGGAAGAGAGAGAGAGAGAAACTGGTAATGTCTTCATGTGATGGAAGTGAGAGAAGGAGAAAGAGGAAGCAAGACAGATTGAGAGAAAAGGAGAAAGGGAGAGAGAGAGAGAGAGAGTGGAGGGGGGAGAGGAAGAGAGAGAGAGAGAGAGAAACTGATAATGTCTTCATCCACGCGATACAAATCCCACAAAAAAAAAGAAAAAAAATCTACCAGGAACCAAACAAATAAATCGAAAAAAAACAGAAACAGAAACACAAAACAAATTCAGATAATCTTGAGCAATGTTTGGGGTGCGTAGAAATTAAACATGAAATAGGTGTTCATTGAAGGATGAAAATTATTACGATAGTGGTTTGTGCATTTGTGACTTGGCCAAACGTGTTGTGTTTTAGGATCAGGGTTTTGTGTTTGTGTGTTTGAGAGGAGGGGGGGGGGGTGGGGTGGGGGGTGGGGTAGGGGGGGCGGGTGGGGTTTGGGGGCGGGGGGTGGGTTGGGGGGGGGGGGGGGGGTTGGGGGGGGGGGTGGGGGGGGGGGTGGGGGGGGGGGGGGGGGGTTCTGTGTACATGTGTGAGGGGGCTTGTGTATACGTGTGTGTGTGTGGTTGTTTGGGACGAGGGTGTGTGTGTGTGTGTGTGTGTATATATATATATGTGTGTGTGTGTGTGTGTATGTATGTATGTATATATATATATATATATATATATATATATATATATATGTGTGTGTGTGTGTGTGTGTGTGTGTGTGTGTGTGTGTGTGCATATGTGTCTCTATATGTAAGTGATGTATCTATATATGCACACACATACATAATTGTATATTTATATATGTATGTATA
>NW_028234441.1:18142331-18144831 GCF_977035675.1 Penaeus japonicus
TAATATATATATATATATGTATTATATAATATATAATTATATATATATATATATTATATATATATATTATATATATATATATAGTATAATATATATATATATATATTGCGTGTGTGTGTTGTCTCTGAGATTTAGATAGAGACCCTCTCACACTCACTCACTCTTCGCACTACACACTCACACTCATCACCACACTCTACTCACTCCCACCTCTACTAATCACACACAATCAGTCAGTCACTCAATCTCTACCCCACCCCTCACACTCACACACTCACTTCCCAATCACACAACACTCACTCCTCCACTAATCACACACACACAATCCACACACACAAAGTATATATAGAGGTTAGATGAGAGAGACACACACACTCACGCAACTCACCACTCTCTCTCACACTCACCACCCTCACTCATACCTGCGCGTTATCTCGCACCACACCCACACCGCCACCCACACCCACCACCCCACATCCCCACCGACACCCACGCACTTACTCGACACACAACACCCACACTCACTTCTCACAAACACACTAACACAACACACACTCACACACACACACACTCCCACATTCCACACACAGCCCTAACACACACACTTTACCTACACACTCACTCACATCTCTACTCAACTCACACATCACTCTCACTCACACTCTCTCTCCACTCTCACACTGCGAGCTCGCGCGCGCTCCCAATCCCACTCATCCTCCCATCTCCAACTCCCTCACCACCTCCCACACCCAAACACTACCACACTCACCCCATCAACACTCTCTCACCACACTCACACACTCTCTACACACACACACCCACACTCTCACCCTCATCCCTCACTCTTCATATCTCTCCTATCACTAACTATCTCTCTATCTCACAAACGCAAAAAAACTCCCCACACACACTCTTCTCTCTCTCCCATACACACCCTCAACCTAATCTCTCTGATCCTCTTCTCACTCTCTCACATTCATCTCTCTCACATCACTACACCAATCCACAGTCTCACTCAACTCCTCCTCTCTCACACCTCACTCTATCCTCACTCCCACTACCCCATCAACTCACACTCTCACCTCATCACTATCTCACACACCACACACATCACACACACCAAAGTCTCACAGACACACAGACAGTCTCCACTAAACTCACTCTCTCTCACACTCTCCTACACTCACTCCGTAACTAATCACACACTCTCTCACACTGTACATCTCTCTCTCTCCCACTCTCTCTCTCACACACCCACACCATCACACCAAACTCACACTATCCACACTCTCACACACACTCAAACAATTCTCCCACCCAACTCACACATCACTCTATCAAACACTCACCATACTCAACACTCTCACACTCTCACACACCTCACCTCACTCTCTCAAACCTGACTCACCTCATTTTGATGTAGTGAGAGAATGTGTGAGGTGTGTGCGAGTGATAGAGAGATAGTGTACAGACACACACATGACTACACACTCACTCACACCGCAAACACACTCAAACACTCATCACTCCACTCACTCCCTCTCACTCAAACACTCTCCCACTCTCTGTCCACACACGCCACGCTCTCACGCTCCCCCTCCCTCACCCTCACACCACACACACACACTCAATCTCACACACTCACCTCACACACTCACACACTCACACACTCACCCTCTCACCCACAGCCCACTCACTCACACACTTACACACACATCACTCACCTCTCACTCACCCACACACTCTTCTCACCCTCACACACTCCCCACACACAACCACCCACTCTCTCAACTCACATCACAAATCTCTCACACTCTCTCTCTCACTCACTCACTGATAACACACACCCACTCTTTTTTTCCCTCCCACCCTCTCTCACTCTCACACACACACACACAATCACAAACACTCCACTCCTCAATCCTCACTCTCACATACACTCACACACACAGATGAGTGTGAGTTAGAGAGAGAGTGTGTGAGTGTCTTCACTAAAACAAACTGACACTCTCACACACACCCACTCACACTCACTCTCAAACAACACACACTCACACACCTCACACTCTCTCTCTCTCGCTCGCGCTCTGCGTCTCTCGTGCCGCGCGCGCGCGCGACTCTCTCGCGCGCGGCGCAAGCACGCACTCTCGCACTCACTCACCGCATTACACACCAATGCACACACCCACACACCACCTCACACTCCCATAATGACTCCCGACTCACAGACACCCACCTCACAACACACTCACACACTCACACACACACACACACACACAAACTCACACTCTCTCAACCCAAACATACACCCACACACAAAACCCACCCACACACACACTCCTCACTCACCCACACACACACACACACACACACACACACACACACACTCATCAACACCACATCTCGCTCGCGCCCGCTCTCACCCACACGCACACGCACCCACTCCCACACCCCGCACCCGCACCGCACCCGCACCCTCACCCTCTCCACCCACACCCCA
>NW_028234441.1:18162331-18168828 GCF_977035675.1 Penaeus japonicus
TATATATATACGTGTGTGTGTAGTGTGTTGTGTGATGTGTGTGTGTAGTGTGTGTGTGTGTGTGTTGTGTGATGTGTGTGTGTGTGTGATTATGTGTTTTGTGTGTGATTGTGTGTTTTGTGTGTGGTGTGTGTGTGTGTGTGTGTTTAGTGTGTGGGGGTGTGTGTGTGTGTGTAATTGTGTATATGTATGGTATGTGTATGTGTATGTCTTCTGTAACGTGTGTGTGTGTGTATGGTTTTTTATAAGAAACACGAAATTATATCGTAGAACATCAAGAAAAAGATGCATAATGGTCATATGACAATATATACATGTACAAGGACATATATGATAATTTATATATACCGGTAATAATAATACAGGCTTATATAATTATGATATAGTCAGTGCGGATATATTTGTAATCTATATAAAAACAATATATATATAAGAATATATATAATAATATATTTTATATATATATATAATATATTTATATATAAATATATAAATATACATACTATATATATATATATATATATTATATATATATATATATATATATTATATTATATAATATATATATATATATATACATACATACATATATATATATATATATATATATATATATATATATATATATATATATATACTGTATATACACGCATCTCAGAATATGTATCTATTGTGTTTTAAGAAATAAGGGAGATGAAACACCGTAAAAACACTCCACATGGATCGGGACAAGAGAACGCTTAGTCGAACAAAACCTGTTCCTCGGGACACCGCGCCGTCGGAAAGTCACACGATGTATAGACCGCGGGTCGGTCCGGACAACCTTTTACCGTGGGCTAAAACATTATATATATAAGAAAAAAGAAAGAAAGATGAATAAATATATCGCCATGAGCATTAACCATAGATAATTAATCATCTATAGGGAATCGAAATATAAGGTGTCGCTCTGGTTGATATAAGCGACGGGAACATAAAATTTTACGCCGGCTGCCGCTCTAGTCTGCCGCCGACGCCGGTCTCATCGTGTTATCGTTACATTTAACATTATACCTGTTGGCGCTATTATTGTTATTGATGAAAGAAAAAAAAACATGTTAAAACATATTAAAAATACTACGACTACTGCTAATAATAATGATGAGTTTAAAACACTTGGAGATATTTGTTTCTATATATGTATAATATCAATGAAATTAACATTAAATAATGATAATCGTTATTCTAGTAATTATAATAGTTTCAGTGGTGGTCGTGATACCATACTAATAACAACAATAACAATCTGATCATAATATTTTTTCCTGTTATCTTTATAGTTATATCATTATCATTCTGAATATTTGTTATTATCATATTGTTATAAATTGTTAACACTGTTGTTATTATGTTATCATTAACATTGTTATCATTGCTATTACCATCGTTATCATTAGTATTGTCATTATCAGTATTAATATGATCATTAAGATTATCTTTATCATTAATAACAATATCTTCATTGATAAGGATATCATTATTATCATCATTATTGTTATCATCATCACTATTATCATTATTTCTATAAATATTATGTTTTAGTCGTCAATTCGGTTAAGTTTTTTTTTTTTTTTTGGGCCAAGTTTACCCACTGGTTTCACTTTTATTATAATCTTTGCTATAATTATTACTCTTACTAAGATACTACTATTACTAGCATTAGCTATTGATTATTATAAATATTGTTGCCATGATCTTATATATATTTTTTATTAGTTACTATAATTATCATCTATATATTCTCGCTCTCTTTTGATTTAAACCATCATGCGTTAATATTATTAAGATTGGTTAATACTATTTTTAAATCATTATTATACTAGTCTTACTAGTATTACTATTTCCTTATTATCATTATTAGTATTATCATTTTTCATCATTATCATTATTACTATTTACATTATTAACTATTATTTCATTTTGATTCGTCATTTGTCTAGGTCCATTAACCAATTATCTTTAAACCATTATTGTTATTACCATCATTAATAATTTCATTAATAGGATCATCATCATTATTATCATAATACTTATCATTACTATTATCATTGTTGTTATTATCATTATATCATCATTATCATTGTTATCATTATCATTATCATTATCCTCACTGTCATTATCATCATTATCATTATTATTATTGTTATCTTCATCACAATTATATATTGGTGTCATTACTTTCATTATAATCACCATTATCATTACCGTTTTATAACTATTACTAATTTCATTATCATCATTAATTATACAAAGAATCGACACATATTATCATTATCATTACACTCATTATCATCACCGTTATACTTCCATAATCTAAACTAAATACACACTGTCCTGTTTGTCATCACACTATAAAATACACACTGTCAAACATTATACCATTCATCAAACTTTTATTAACGGGGTTCTGGTGCTCATTTGCTTCTGTGCTCGCTCGGTCGCCGATCCGGAGCCGTTAAGCCAGCTGTCGTAATAATGCCACCGCCCGAAAGAATAAACAGGGTGATTATCATAGCTTCTCTGTTATCAAGTTGCTATTTTTTACTGTTAGTTCTATAGTGGCAGAAAGTGGAGGCTCATTTATATAATATATACCCTTCTCGTTCGGGTCTTTCTTAAATCACGACAGGGAAGTCAGTGCGGATATTAAATAATATGAAAGAACCTTAATTAGTGAGAAGGGTGATAATATCTAGGGTTTAAAGTTTGTCTTTGCATTTTAAATTATATTGTGTATCATCTCCATGCATATGTATTGTTGTGAAGTTGTATGTTAATATTATCAGTATTATTATTATTATTTTCATTGTTGTTCTTGTTTTTGTTAGCATTATTACTATTATAAATATATTTACTATCGTTCTTATCATTATCGTCATTATCATCATTATTTATCACTATTATTGGTCGTATACTCATATCAGTACAGCTATTGACATTAATATCATTATCAATATCTATATTATTACTGCTGTTGTTATTACCAGCGTTATCATCATAACTATTTTTGTTATTGTTTTTATCATTATACTTATGCTAATTATCATTAATATTATATTTTCAATGTTATTATTTATCATCATCCATATCAGTATCACAGGAAAACTATTATAATCTCCTCATTATTATCATTACCATTATCATTTTCATCATCCTCATCATTAGAAAAATCATCATCATGGTAAGCTCTTCTATAATTTGCTATGACCATCGTTCCTACTACTACTAAAACCATGGCCATTTGTCACCATTTTTTTTTTTTTTTTTTTATTGGTTTCAATATTAATGGTATATAATATATATGATACAATAGTATATAATAGTACTATTATTGTGATTGATATTATCATTATCGTTCTTTATTTTATCATTATTATTATTATTATTATCATTATTATTATCATTATTATCATTATTATTACTATTGTCATTATTATTATTATCATCATTATTATTCTTGTATGGCTATTCCTTATTATCATTATTGATGTCATCATTAACATCATTATCTTTGCTACTGTTATAATTACTATTATCATCATTGCTATACTTACTCTCATGTTATAATCATTATCGCTTTTATTATTACTATTACTATCAGATAGAAAGAGAGAGAGAGAGAGAGAGAGAGAGAGAGAGAGAGAGAGGAGAAAGAGAAAGAGAAAGAGAGAGAGAGAAAGAGAAAGAAAGAGAGAGAGAGAGAGAGAGAGAGAGAGAGAGAGAGAGAGAGAGAGAGAGAGAGAGAGAGAGACAGAGAGAGAGACAGACAGAGAGAGAGAAGGAGCGAAACAGAGAAACAGAGAGAAAGAGAGACAGAGAGACAAAGAGAAAGAAAGAAAGAGAGAAAGAGACAGAGAGAGAGACTAATCTAATTTCATATTAGCAACAACACTACGCATCCAAATACAATAACTAAACATTTACAAACAGGATAAGGAAATAAAGAAACCAAATTAACATCGTAATAAACAAACAAACAAAAAAAGTACACGACAAAACCCTAAACAAATTACTATGACCAAGAAACTAAATAAGGCAAAATTAATGACAAATACCTTGAGCTCCACACATACGAAGCCTTGATAAGCAAATTATCTTTCAAGAGGTGTAAGTGAAATGCCATTCAGATTGTATAAAAGGTGGGTTAGAAAATCATTTAGTGAATGTTGAATGTGTGTGTTGGGAGGGAGGGAGGGAGGGAGGGAGGGAGGGAGGGTGTGGGTGTGGATGGGAGGGTAGGTGTGGGGGTGGGTGGGTAGGTTTGGGGGTGGATGGGAGGGTAGGTGTGGGGGTGGGGGTGGGGGTGGGGGTAGATGTGGGGGTGGGGGTGGGGATTGATATGTGTGTGTGGGTGGTAGTAGTGTGGGTGTGGGTGTGGGTGTAGGTGTAGGTATGTGGGTGGGGGGTGGGAGTGATGTGTGTGTGTGTGTGTGGGTGGGTGTGTATGTGTGTGTCTGTGTTTGTGTCTGCGTCTGTACCTGTCTCTGTCTGTTTCTATCTCTGTCTCTGTCTCTGTCTCTGTCTCTGACTCTATCTCTATCTCTATCTCTATCTCTATCTCTATCTCTATCTCTATCTCTATCTCTATCTCGGTCTCGCTCTCGGTCTGTGTGTGCTTATGTGCATGTGTACATATAAAAGAACCGTTTAAAAATAAACAAGACTTCACATATTCACAATAATTCGAAATGAATCATAACAAAATACACAATACATAGATTTTAAATAATTTCCTTTGAAATCTGATGAAGTTTGAGAATCAATTCCTTTAAGTGCAATTAACGATTAAGAAAACCTAATAATTTCTAGACGTATGACATAAACCATTTTATTGTCACCAGAATGCTATTCACAATTTATAATTTATGCAAATAAAATTTACGAACAAAAAAGTAAAAATATAACATTACTTCCAATACTACTTATTATGATGATATTGATGATAATATTGATAATAACATAACATTGACTGTGATGATAATAATGAAAATAATAATTATTGTCATTATCTTTATTGTAATTATTATTTCATCATCGTTAATCTTATCATCACAACAGTGATGATAATAACAATAAAAATAATAATAATAATAGTAATCATAATAATATTAGTAGTAGTAGCAGGAGTATCAATAATAATAATAATAATAATAATAAATGATGATAATAATAATAACAATTACAAAAATGATGACAGCAATAAAAACAATAATAATAGTAATAATGATAATAACAAAAATCATACGTCATAACGACAATCCTGACAAAAATAGCAATTTTAATAATAGTAATAATGCTGATTATAATAACAATAGTAATGATATTCATAAAAATAACAACAACAATAGCAACAGCAAGAACAATAACAATAATAATAATAATAATAATAATAATAATGAAAATAGTAAAAATAATGATAATAATAATGATAATGATGATGATGATGATGATGATAATAGTAATAATAATAATAATAATAATAATAATAATAATAATAATAATAACAATAATAATTATAATAATAATAACAGTAATAATAATAATAATAATAATAATAATAATAACAATAATAATAATAATAATAATAACAATAATAATAATGGTAATGATAATAATTGTAATGATAATAATTGATAATAATGATAAGAGTAATGATAACAATAATGCCTGTAAAGACTATAATATTAATAAAAAACAATAATGAAAATCATTATTGTAGCATCACCATCACTATCATCACCGTCATTATGATCATAATTATTTGTTTTTGTCGTTATCATTATGATCATCATCAATATCATCATCAGTATTATTAAAATTATTAAAATTATAAAAAAAAACTACTAAAATTAACATTAGCAATCATCATTAATGATATCATTATCACTGTTTTCCTCATTATCATCTTATTATCATTATCAATAATAATAAAAATAATCTATCATTAACATCATCATTATTGATATTACGTTTATTATCGTATCTTTATTACTATTATTATTATCATCATCATAATTGTTATGATTATTATCACCGATAATGATAGTCGTAATTACAAAATGAATAATAATGATAATAATAAATGATGATGATGATGATGATGATGATGATGATGATGATGATGATAATGATAATGATAATGATAATGATAATGATAATGATAATGATAATGATAATGATAATGATAATGATAATGATAAAGATAATGATAATGATAATGATAATGATAATGATAATGACAATGACAATGACAATGACAATGACAACAACAATGATAATAATAATAATAATAATAATAATGAAAATAATAATGATAATAATAATAACAATAATAGAGAATAATATTAATAATTATAATATTCATAATGATAACAAAATTACATTTACCATTCTTAGCGTTATTATTATCATTGTTAACATCGTTGTTATCTTCATTATTAACCATAATTATTATCATC
>NW_028234441.1:18176428-18181428 GCF_977035675.1 Penaeus japonicus
AATATTATTAATAATAATGATGATATTGATGATGATCATAATGAGAACGACAATAACAAATGATTATGATGATAGTGATAACAATGACGATGATGATGGTGATGGTGATGCTACAATAATGATTGTCATCATTGTTTTTATTAATATTATAGTCTTTATTGATATTATTGTTATCATTGCTCTTATCACTATAATTACCATCATTATCAATATCATTATTTTTATTATTATTATTATTATTATTATTATTATTATTATTATTATTATTATTATTACTACTATTATTATCATCATCATCATTATCATCATCATCGTCGTCGTCGTCATCATCATCATCATCCTCGGAATTGCTAACTTCAGAATCATAATCTTCATCATCATCATCATCATCATCATCATCATCATCATCATCATCATCATCATCATCATCATCATCATTATTATTATTATCATCATTATTGTTATTATTTATATTATCATCATTAATGTTATTATTATTATTATTACTATTATTATTACTATTGTTACCATTTATATTATTATTATTATTTCTTTATTATTGTTATTATTATTATTATTATTGTTATTATTGTTATTATTATCATTATTATTATTGCTATTATTAATGTTGTTGTTATATTTATCATTATCATTACTGTTGTTGTCATAATCAGCATTATTGCTATAATGGATATCGCTATTTTTGTTAGGATTATCGTTATTGTTATTATTATTATTATTATTATTATTATTATTATTATTATTATTATTGTTACTATTTCTATTATTTTTTGTTTTATTCTTCTTATCATCATTATTTTTAATTATCATTATCATTATTATTATTATTATTATTATTATTATTATTATTATTATTATAGTTATAACTATTATTATTACTATTATTGATACTCCTGCTACTACTACTAATATTATTAGGATTACTATTATTATTAGTTTTATTATCATTATTTTTATTGTTATTATCATCATTGTTGTGATGATAAGATTAACGATGATGAAATAATAACTACAATAAAGATAATGACAATAATTATTATTTTCATTATTATCATCACGGTCAATGTTATTGTTATTATCAATTTTATTATAATTGTTGTTATTGTTATCATCATAATAAGTAGTACTGGAAGTAATGTTATATTTTTACTTTTTTGTTCGTAAATTTTATTTGCATAAATTATAAATTGTGAATAGCATTTTGGTGACGATAAAAGGGTTTATGTCATAAGTCTAGAAATTATTAGGTTTTCTTAGTCGTTGATTACACTTAAAGGAATTGATTCTCAAACTTCATCAGATTTCAAAGGAAATGATTTAAAAATTTATGTATTGTGTATTTTGTTATGATTCATTTCGAATTATTGTGAATATGTGAAGTCTTGTTTATTTTTAAACGGTTCTTTTATATGTACACATGCACATAAACACACACAGACCGAGACCGAGATAGAGATAGAGATAGAGTCAGAGATAGAGACAGAGACAGAGACAGAGACAGAGATAGAAACAGACAGAGGCAGGTACAGACACAGACACAAACACAGACACACACATACACACCCACCCACACAGACACACACACATCACTCCCACCCCCATCCCCACCCCCACATCTACCCCCACCACCACACCTACCCAACCACCCACACCCCCACCCCACCCCCTCCCTCCCTCCCTCCCTCCCTCCCTCCCAACACACACATTCAACATTCACTAAATGATTTTCTTACCCACCTTTTATATAGTCTGAATGGCATTTCACTTACACCTCTTGAAAGATAATTTGCTTATCAAGGCTTCGTATGTGTGGAGCTCAAGGTATTTGTCATTAATTTTGCCTTATTTAGTTTCTTGGTCATAGTAATTTATTTAGGGTTTTGTCGTGTACTTTTTTGTTTGTTTGTTTATTACGATGTTAATTTGGTTTCTTTATTTCCTTATCCTGTTTGTGAATGTTTAGGTATTGCATGTGGATGCGTAGTGTTGTTGCTAATATGAAATTAGATTAGTCTCTCTCTGTGTCTCTTTCTCTCTTTCTCTCTGTCTCTCTGTTTCTCTCCCTCTCTCTCTCTGTCTGTCTGTCTCTCTCTCTCTCTCTCTCTCTCTCTCTCTCTCTCTCTCTCTCTCTCTCTCTCTCTCTCTCTTTCTATCTGATAGTAATAGTAATAATAAAAGCGATAATGATTATAACAATGAGAGTAAGTATAGCAATTATGATAATAGTAATTATAACAGTAGAAAAGATAATGGTGTTAATGATGACATCAATAATGATAATAAGGAATAGCCATACAAGGATAATAATGATGATAATAATAATAATGACAATAATAATAATAATGATAATAATGATAATAATAATAATAATAATAATGATAAAATAAAGAACGATAATGATAATATCAATCACAATAATAGTACTATTATATACTATTGTATCATATATTATATACTATTAACATTGAAACCAATAAAATAAAAAAGCAGAATAACGACAATTATGACAAATGACCATGGTTTTAGTAGTAGTAGGAACGATGGTCATAGCAAATTATAGAAGAGCTTACCATGATGATGATTTTTCTAATGATGAGGATGATGAAAATGATAATGGTAATGATAATAATGAGGAGATTATAATAGTTTTCCTGTGATACTGATATGGATGAGGATAACAAGTTCTGTTAGAATATGATTAAAGGTTATATTAATAATAACATTGAAAATATGATGATAATGATAATTAGCATAAGTATAATGATAAAAACAATAACAAAAATAGTTATGATGATAACGCTGGTAATAACAACAGCAATAATAATATAGATATTGATAATGATATTAATGTCATTAGCTGTACTGACATGAGCATACGACCAATAATAGTGATAAATAATGATGATAATGATATTAATAATAGTGATAAATAATAATGATAATGATAATAACGATAATAACGATAGTAACGATATTTATAATGGTAATAATTCTAACAAAAACAAGAACAACAATGAAAACAATAATAATAATAATGATAATATTAACATACAACTTCACAACAATACATATGGACGGAGATGATACACAAATAATTTAAAATGCAACAAACTTAAACCCTAATTATCACCCTTCCTAATTAAGGTTCTTCATTATTATATCGCACTGACTTCCGTGTGATTAAGAAAGACGAAAGGTAAATGAGCCTGACTATAATAACAGTAATAGCAATGATAACAGAAGCTATGATAATCACTGTTATTCTTTCGGCTATTATTACGACAGCTGTTAACGGCGAGCACAGAACCCCGTTATAAAAGTGATGATGGTAATGATGACAGTGTGTATTTTATAGTGTGATGACAAACAGGACAGTGTGTATTTAGTTTAGATTATGGAAGTATAACGGTGATGATAATGGGTGTAATGATAATGATAATATGTGTCGATTCTTTGTATAATTAATGATGATAATGAAATTAGTAATAGTTATAAAACGGGAATGATAATGATGATTATAAAGAAAATAATGATTGTAAACGGAAAAAAACAATAATGACAAATGAATGAGTGATGATAATAATAACAACAACGTCAATTGTATCAACAATAAGGATAAAAATAGTTGTGGTAAAAATAAATAACAACAATGATGATAATGGTAAAATGATAAAGAGAACAATGATTATGGTTATTATTTTGATAATAAGGATTGTCATTAAGTAAGTACTAATAGTAATGATACTAATGATAATAATAATTATAACAGTGATGAGGGTAATGATAATTAGGTTAGTAATAAGGATGATGATGATGATGATAATGAAAACGATAATAGTAATAACAATAACAGTAATATTAGTAGTAATACTAATGATATTCGTAATAATAATAGTAATCATGATAACAATAATGATAATGATAACAGTAATAATGATAATAACAGTACTAGTATTGATGATGAAATTGATAACAGTGTTAATGATAACAATAATATGGTAAAAATAATGATCACGAAAAAAATATAGTGATGACATTAAGAAGGCTCAGATAATGACAAAGACGATAATGACTACAAAAATAATGTTGATACTCCTACTACTGCTACTACTACTACTACAGCAACTACTAGTACTTATAGCTATAATGAATATGATGATAATGATGATGCGATAGAACCGTTGATAATGATGACAGTAATGATATTTGCAACGAGAATTATTTTGATAATGTTGATGATATCCATAATAGTTATGACAGTAATGTTGGTAATGCTAATACTAGTGCTTTAGGTAATGACACCAATATATAATTGTGATGAAGATAACAATAATAATGATAATGATGATAATGACAGTGAGGATAATGATAGTGATAATGATAACAATGATAATGATGATATAATGATAATAACAACAATGATAATAGTAATGGTAAGTATTATGATAATAATGATGATGATCCTATTAATGATAATATTAATGATGGTAATAACAATAATGGTAAAGATAATGGTAATGACAATGACGATCAAAATGAAATAATAGTAATAATGAAATAGTAATAATGATAATGATAAAAATGATAATACTAATAATGATAATAATGAAATAGTAATACTAGTAATAATAATGATAAAAATAGTAATACCAATCTTAATAATATTAACGATAATGTTAAAAAAAGAGAGCGAGAATAATAGATGATAATTATAGTAATAATAAAAATATATAATCATGGCAACAATATTTATAATAACAATAGTAATGCTAGTAATAGTAGTATCTAGTAAGAGTAATAATTATAGCAAAGATTATAATAAAAGTGAAACCAGTTAAACTGCATTAACGATGACGATAAAAATAATATTTATAGAAATAATGATAATAGTGATGATGATAACAATAATGATGATAATAATGATATCCTTATCGATTATGATATTGCTATTAATGATAAAGATAATGATCATATTAATA
>NW_028234441.1:18191428-18193928 GCF_977035675.1 Penaeus japonicus
AAAATAAAGTTTAGGTGGGGGGGGGATGAATCGTCTGGAGAATGTCGGGGGGGGGGGGGTCGGTTGAATGATAAATATGAGAGAATGAGTTATTTTTTGTCTCTTTTTTTTTCGTCCTTTTATGAAATACGGCGTCGGATGTGGTGAATTCGTACGCGATTTAGCATTTATCTTTGAAAATACTGAGGTTCGCAATGACAGAAGGGAGGGCATTGTAGAAATGAGATGGAGGGAGAGAGAAGGAGAGGGAGAGGGAAAGAGAGAGAGAGAGAGATGGAGAGAGAGAGAGAGAGAGAGGGAGAGAGAGAGAGAGAGAGAGAGAAAAAGAAAGAAAGAAAGAGAGAGAAAGAAAGAAAGAAAGAAAGAGAGAGAGAGAGAAAGTGAGAAAGAGAGAGAAAGTGAGAAAGAGAGAGAGAAAAAAAAGAAAGAAAGAGAGAGAGAGAGAAAGAGAGAGAAAGTGAGAAAGTGAAAAAGAGAGAGAGAAAAAAAAGAAAGAAAGAGAGAGAGAAAGAGGTGGGGAAGGAAAAAAAACAACAACAAAAACTATACAATGCGAAAAGAAGGGTAGGAGGGAGGAAAGAAGGAAGTAAACAAGTAAGCAAGCAAGCAAGCAAGCAGGCAAGCAAACAAGAAGAAATCGAGTGAAAGAAAAATGTAAGACTCGTCCCGCCAAGGAATTTAAATGGACATCTGAATGCGATTTCTTTAACCAACTGGTAGTAATTTCAATTTTATTTGTCAATGTATTGAATTCTAAACCATTAGATATCAATTTGGGATTTGTTAAAGATTTTGCACGGTAATCAATTCATTGTTATTGATGGTAATGTCTATAATGCCTTTATTGCATTTCAATTGATTTGGTTTCAACCGCGTAAGCATTTCAAAATTATTTCTCATTTGTTTGAAGTATGTTGTTATGGTGATAGTTATGTCATTTTTCATTGTGGTAATTATAGAAAAATTGTTGCACACAAACACACACACATACACATATATGTATCTGTGTGTAATCTATATATATATATATATATAATATATATATATATATATATATATATATATAGATATATATATATATATATATATTATATATATATGTAAATATATATATAGATATATATATAATATATATATATAAATATATAATATAGATGTGTGTGTGTGTGTGTGTGTGTGTGTGTGTGTGTGTGTGTGTGTGGAGATATATATATGTATATATATATAATATATTATAAATAAATATATATATGTATATATATATTTATTATATATATATATATAGTGTGTGGGTGGGTGTGTGTGTGTGTGTGTGTGTGTGTGTGTGTGTATCAATATATATATATATATATAATATATATATGTATATATAAATATATATATATATATATATATAAATATATATATATACATATATATATATATATATATATATATATATATATATATCTATATATATAATATATAAATATATATATACATATAACTATATGTGTGGTGAGTGTGTGTGTGTGTGTGTTATATATATATGAATATATATATATATATATATATATATATAGAGTATATATAATATAAATATAATATATATTATATCATTGATTCATGGATATGAAATGATATAAGTAACAATGATGACTCTATCACTGACGCTGATGCAACTGGTTTTGATAATGATTAAGGTGAAACAATGATAACAAAATTATGATTAAAATGATGATAATAATTAGAATATCATCAGCAACAACAATAATAATAGTGATTACAATAGGAGCAACAATACAAATGATGATAATGAAAATAATAATGTTGATGATATGGATAATTATGATAATGACAATTATTGTAATTATAATAACCACAGTAATAATGATAGTGACAACAGCAATAACAACAATATATAGTGATATTAATGATGATAGTGATGATGAAATACTAGTAATAATAATAGCAATAATGACGATATTTATGATAATAAGTATAATAACAATTGCAGTATCAATAATGATGATAATAACAACAAGGATAACGATAAGAATGATGATAATAATGATAGTAATAAAACTAATGCAACAGTGATAATGGTGACCATTATAGCATTGAATAGTAATAATGAAAATGGTAATGATGATAATGATGATAATAGTAATAATGATAACAATAGAAATGGCAATGATAATGATGAAAATGAGAGTAATGATACCAAAATGCCAATGATGATAAAATTGAAAATAATAATGACAAGGGAAAACAAACGTTATTTTACAAAGATGAAAATAAAATAACACAGAATAACAATAGTAATTCTAATATGCCTGCAGACACACTGAAAACAAAACAACGAAGGGAAACGCAGAGAGAGAGAGAGAAAGAGGGAGAGAGAGAGAGAGAGTGAGAGAGAGAGAGAGAGAGAGAGAGAGAGAGAGAGAGAAGAGGAGGTAGGGAGAGAGACAGGAGAGACAGAGAGAGAAGAGAGAGAAGAAGAGAGAGAGAGAAGAGG
>NW_028234441.1:18204028-18209028 GCF_977035675.1 Penaeus japonicus
ATTCGGACACCTCGGACACTCCCGCCCGAAGGTCCGAAATTGAGCGCGGGCTTAGGCTTAAGCGCCGCCCTGCCCGACTGCCCGCTGACGAGCCAAACATATAATTGTCTCTCTGATCAGCTGTATCTCTCGTCACTGGGCTGTTGTTAACTTCTGTGGCGAGCGAGGGCGGCGTCCAGCCACGCGACCAGAGCCAGAGCCAGAGCCGAGCCGAGAGCCAGAGCCGAGCCGAGCTGAGAGCCAGGGCCACGTCCATGAGAGCCGCTCTGCTTTGCAACCTTTGGAAAGACTCGTGGTGATTGCATGCCGATGCAATCGTTCATATGTGGTTCATACTTGCTGTTTTAGGAGCCAGGTGTTGTCGCATCTAGTAGGAGTAATCAGCCTCTATGGAGATACTATTTTAAAGTGAACCAGCCACTTAGAATGACAACAAAATCATCTCTGTTCACGGGCATCTTCCTCCACTTTACTAACAAATTTCTCTCCCCGCAGAGCACCGTCCGCGCCGCCTCCGGAACGCTCTTCGCGGCGACTCGCGGCCGCGCAAGTTTCCGCGAGGTGACGGTGTTGGTCCCGCCGTCGTGGGGCGCGTCTCCCTGCTCCGCCCTGGGCGCGCTGGGCGACGCCGCAGGAGAGAGCTGGGCGTCGGCGGACCTTCGTGTGAGCAAGGGGCGCCACCCCCAGCACGGCACACGCCCCTGGACGCTCCACTCCCGCGGCTGCGGCCACCACGGCGACTACGTCTCGCTCGGACACCAGAGCCTCACAGGCAACGCGTCGGCGCTCGCAGGTACGTTTCGGAGGAGCTGCCTCGGTTGGCGTGCTTGCCCTCGCTCCCTTGCCCTCGACCCGCTAGAGCTGCACTCTATGGCATCTGCCTCCCCTTCCCTGCCTCTCTTTCATACCTCCTCCTCCTCCTCCCCTTTTCCATCACCCGTCCTCCCCCTGCCCCTCTTCCCCCTCCGGACGCTAAGAACCACAAGAATTTGTGATGACGTGAAATCGGTTCCTCATCTGCATAGGGAATGCTTGGAGGGGAGGGGAGGGAGGGGGGGAGGGGGGATGGCTCCTTCGGCAGTCCTGATCCTCCTCTTCCGTCTTGAGCTTCATTTTCTCTCGCTCTTCTTCGCGCTTTTCTTTCTCGTGTTTTTCTCCTTCTTAATCCTTCTTATGTCCCCTTCATCCTCTTTACCCGACTTACTCCTTTCGCCCTTTGCTTTTTACATTACTATCCACTGTCCCCCCCCCCCCAGCCCTCTCTCCTTTCATTTCCTCTCTTCCCTCTCTCCTCTCTTTTCTTCCCCCTTTCTTTTCTTTTCACATTCAGATCCTATTTTTAAGAAGAAAATGAGGGAACTGAGGAAAGCAAACAGTGACAGAGATTGAAATGCAAGCATTGATGAGATGATATGGGCGGCGTTGATGGGGTTACGGGCTAAGTGGGAGGTGGGTGGGGGTTGGGGGGGAGGGGCAGCAGTAAATGGCCGTCAAGAAGACAATGGAAGTCGTTGAAGATCCCTTTCAGGCCCTGTGACGTGGCGGGGATCTGCAAGTCATGGCGATGTGTCATCTCTCTCTCTCTCTCTCTCTCTCTCTCTCTCTCTCTCTATCTATCTCTCTCTTTCTCTCTCTCTTTCTCTCTCTCTCTCTCTCTCTCTCTCTCTCTCTCTCTCTCTCTCTCTCTCTCTCTCTCTCTCTCTCTCTCTCTCTCTCTCTCTCTCTCTCTCTCTCTCTCTCTCTCGTGTTCTCTTTTTTTCTCTCGTTCTCTCTCTCTCTCTCTCTCTCGTTCTCTCTCTCTCTCCCTCTCCCTCTCCCTCTCCCTCTCCCTCTCCCTCTCTCCCTCTCTTCCTCTCTCCCTCTCTCCCTCTCTCCCTCCCTCCTTCTCTCGTGTTTGAGCGTATACGTGCGTGTGTCAAGCCAGCCCCCGGGCGCAACCCTGCCCCCCCCTCCCCCATATTTTGAGGCGAAATCGAGTTTCATCTGGAAGGTCAGGTGACTTGCCGACGGCAACGGGCAAGAAGGACACACCTGATCCTCTGGACAAGGCAACTCCAGGAACAACTTGGCTTCTCGCCCTCGCGCTTTCCTTCGCCTCTCTCCTTCTGAGTCCCATCGCCCTGCCGGAGATCACGTAACGTTAATTTAGTGAATGAAGGTCGCGTCTTTTCTTGCTCTCACTCCGAGGGGCTGCGCGGAGAGCGGCTTGGATTGAGGAGGGGAAGGGCGCCGTCGCATAGCGGACGATACGCATTTCCTTTTAGCTTTTTTTTTCTCTTTCTCCTTTGTTTTTTCTTCCTCATTTCATTATATGATCTTGCTTGTCTTCTGGTGTTCGTCCTTTTCTTGCTGTTGGCTTTATTCTTCTCATCTTCCTTTCCATCTCTCCTTCCTTCTCTTTTACGCTTTCTTAGAATCTTAAGCCAAGCTTTCTCCATCGTCAGCGCTCGCCTCGATCGCCTCCTCTGCCCTCTGGCGGCGACTCGGCGCACTTCCATTCCTCAGTCCTTTCGCCATGCAAAGCGAAGAGAGAGAATGAAGTTGCAGGGAAAGGGGGGGGGGGGAAGGGAAGCTGATCAGCCTTCCCTTGCCCCCGTCCCCCCCCCCTCTGGGGTCGCGTGGCTCCCTATAACGGATTACAAATTGGATGATTAGAGAAATTATTAGGTCAAGGAGCCTAGGTGAAGGTGCGGGGAGGGGGCAGACGAAGGTAAAAGAGGAAGGGGGGAGGCATTTGGGGAGAGATGAGGAGGGGGGGAAGTGAAGAGGAGGAGGGAGGGGGTGTAGGCAAAAATGACAATTAAATCATTAGGATTAAGGAATCCTGTTTGGATGCTATTCTGAAAATCAGATTTATTTTGTTTCAGTTTTATATCTGCGCAGCTTTCTCTCTTTTCCTCTCTCTCCCCCGAATGATAATTCAAACAAATGACCAAACTTCTCCCCTCTCCCCCAGGTCGGCAGCTGGCGCGGGCGTGGCTGGAGTACCGCTACGGCGTGTTCGAGGAGGCGGGCGCCCTGGGCAGCCCCGCCCACCCGCCGCACTACCGCGCCCCCGACGGCGCCTGGAAGCCCAACGTGTGCACGAACCTCCCCGCCGTCGCCGCCAACCCCGCCTGCGACCCCGCCAACCTCACGTGCCCGCTCCACCTGAAGAAGGAAGCAGAAGAAGAAGAAGAAGCGGCGGACGAGGACGGAAGCGAGAGCGAGGAGATCGCAAAGAGGAGTGTTCCTAATGCGGTGACGTCATTCATGGCTCTGCCTGAGAACCCGGCGGTGAGTGGAAACGCTTATTGTACTTAGTTGGTACATTGCAGGCACTTCTGTTATGGAATCGTCGTCACATTTCCTTAGAGTTTATCCATCAGCCTCCTCAAAACTCACAATTGTATTCATGTTGGATTTTTATTTTTCTCTGGGTATTGGCAGTAAGTAGAATAAGATCAAATAATTATGCCCCATTCCCACCACGCCGCAGCTCTGGCATTGACCCACTGTTCCCTTGCAGGTGACGCAGCTGTGCGACGAGGGCAGCCACGACCGCGACGTGCCCACCCGACACAACCTCCTGTGCGGCGGCAAGTCCGTGTGGGAGGTGCTGAGGGCGAGTCCGGACTTCCAGAACAACTGGTAAGGATAATGGTCAGGAAGTTCGCCATGAGGCCTCAGCCGAAATCAGCCTCTGGACTCATATACTCATATTTCTTGTCTGGTGCCACTGCCACTTGAGCTCAACTGTCATTTTCCTCAGGGACGTCGAAGGAGAGCTGAGGGAGAGTGAAGTCGCGTTCCGCTACGTGCGGACACAGCCGCCCAAGGTCGTTCTGCTCGTCGACGACACCGATGTGATGATTGTGCAGGTGAGTAATCTTGTTGCGTGTGCTTCGCAGTGTTATTATTGTTCTTATACACCACTTAAGTTCATCTCATGCGTTCTCTTGCTCGAACTGACCACTTTACACGTGTCCACAGAAACGATGGGAGTTCGTCCGCAAGGCCGTCCGCAAGGTGGTCACCTACGACGTCCCCGACGGCTACAGCGTCGGCCTCGTCGTGTTCGACTCCGCGGCGGCCACCAAGTACCCGCTGACGAGGCTGACGGACGGCGCCACGCGGGAGAAGGTGGGCTCGTCGCTGCCCCGAAACCCGTCTCGGGAACCGCACCACAAGCGCTGCCTCCTGTGCGGTCTCCGCGAGGCACTCCGGATGCTGCAGCAGGACAACACAGGCAGTGGTGCCGGTCATGTGGTTCTGGTGACCGCGGGCGGCGGGGAGCCTCTGGACGCCTCGCGCACCAACGAGGCGTCCCACGCCCTGACGTCGGCCGGCGTCGTCCTCCATGCTATTGTCTATCCTCTGACTGAGAGGTACCCGACCCCAGGTGCCGGTCTGGAGACGGTGGCGGCGCTCACCGGCGGCCGCACCTACATCGTGCCCGACCAGGGCATCGGCGCCGACTCCAAGCTCAGCATGTACTACAACCTGCTGGACTCTCTGTACACAGCGCTGGCCGCCGTGACGGGCCCGACCGTCCTGCCGGTGAAGGTGCACTCGGCGGAGCACCCCGGGGGGCGCGCGGCCGTGTCGCAGGGCACCTTCGCGCTCGACCCTCACCTGGGCGCCGACACGGTCTTCGCCATCTTCTACTACCACGTGACCCACGTGGGGAACCTCATCCACCTCGTCAGCCCACAGGGGCAGGTCATCGACACGGCCAACATGCAGAAGGAGGACGCCAACATCAACATGATCACAGTGAGGCTAGCCGAGGCGCAGGCCACAGCAGGCCAGTGGCACTACAAGGTGGAGAACAGAGCGGACTCCCACCAGGCGCTCTACGTGCAGGTCACCTCGCGGCAGAGAGCAAGCTCGGACAATCCTCGTGTGAGCGTCAGTGCCTGGACGAGTCACCCGCTGGCGCTCGTTAATGCCAGCGACATCTCACGCCCTCTGGCGCTGTTCGCTGAAGTGAGGGTGGGCGTGGCCCCCGTGGAGAGTGC
>NW_028234441.1:18220343-18222843 GCF_977035675.1 Penaeus japonicus
ATGTTATATAATATAGTATATAAATATATATTATATATATATTATATATATATTTAGTTATATATTATTAGCATGTATATATAAAACTTTATGTAATATATAGATATTATAATATGAAGTATATATATATATAATATATTATTATATATTTATATGTATTATATGTTAATATCTAAATATTATATATATATATATATATTATATATATGTGTATAGTATATACTTATATATATATTATATATATATAAATTATATCATATATTCATTTCAAATATATATTTCTATATATTATATTTATATATATAGATATATATATATTTATATGTACACAACACACATACACACACACACCACAGACACACACAACTCACACACACACACAACACACATCACACACAAAACACACCACACACAAAAAAACACACATCTATATATATATATATATATTATATATATATATATATATTATTTATTATATATGGATGTATATATATATATGTATACACACACACACACACATAACACACACCTAAACACACAAAATCACACATAGATATAGTTATATATAATATTGTATATATATATATATATATATATATAGATATATATATATATATGTATTGAAATATATATAATATATTATATAAGAGTTAAGAATATATATGAATATAATATATAGTATATATATAAATATATATATTGGTCCTGGGTAAGACCTTAAAAAAACTGCAACCGTGGTAAGGAACTGCAGGCTTGGGAAACTACTATTATTACCCAGAGTTTTTGGGAGGTGTACAGTCTCACCCCTTAACCGTTAACTTGCTCTCAGGTCCAACCCTACCACGAGTTGGTGTAACCTTTGAAAGTAGGGCCCCGTTACCAGGGGTCAACGGTGAAAACCATTGGCAGCAAAATGAGTGGATGGTGTCAGAAGCTTTCTATGGTACATATATATATATTTATTATATATATATATATTATATACTATATAATATATATATATTATATTATATATATATATAATATATATATTATATATATTATATTATTATATATAATATTTTGGTGAAAATATATTATATATATAATATACAATATATATACATATATATATATATAATATTTATATCTATATAAATAATATATATAATATTTACTATATAATATATATTTTATATATTTTATATATATAATATATTTATATATATCATATATTACATATATATATACATAAATATATATATATATATTATATATATATATTTATATATATATATATATTTAATATAAATATTATATATATATAATATTTATTATTATATCTTATATTATATATGTATATATATATATATATATACATACATATATATACATATTTATATAATATATATATATAAATTTATATATATATATATACATAATTATATCTATTTAAAAAATTTACATATATATATATATATATATATATGTGTGTGTGTGTGTGTTGTGTGGTGTGAGTGTGGGGGAGTGTGTGTGTGTATTTGTGTGTGTGTGTTCCTGTGTGTCTGTGTGTGCCTGTATATGTGTGTGTGTGTGTGCGTGTGTGTGTTCGTGTGTGTGTGTGTCTGTGTGTGTGTGTTTGTGTGTGTTGATATGTGTGAGTGTGTGTGTGTGTGTGTTTGTGCATTTGTGTGTGTGTGTATGTGTGTGTGTTCCTGTGTGCCTTTGTGTGCCTCTGTGTGTGTGTGTGTGTGTATGTGTGTGTGTATATGTGTGCCTGTGTGTGCCTGTGTGTGTGTGTTTGTGTGTGTGTGTTTGTGTGTGTGCATTTGTGTATGTGTGTTCCTGTGTGTCTGTGTGTGCCTGTATATGTGTGTGTGTGTGTGTGTGTGTGTGTGCGTACGTGTGTGTGTGTGTGCCTGTGTGTGTGTGTTTGTGTGTGTTGATATGTGTGTGTGTGTGTGTTTGTGCATTTGTGTGTATGTGTTTGTGTGTATGTGTATGTGTGTGTGTTCCTGTGTGCCTTTGTGTGCCTGTGTGTGTGTGTGTGTATGTGTGTGTGTGTATGTGTGCCTGTGTGGTGTGTGTGTGTTTGTTTGTGTGTGTGTGTGTGTGTGTGCACACACACACACACACACACACAACAACAAAACAAAACAACAAACCACCACATATATATATATATATATCTATATAAATATCTTCATATATATTAATTATATATTATATATATACCACCACAAACACACACAACAAACACACCCACCATTAAATATATATATGAATATATATATATATATATAAATATATATATATATATATATATATATATATATATATATCACAGATATATTTATATATATACATATATTATATAGATTATATATATATGTATAATATATATCTATTACTATATATATATATGTGTGGTTTGTGTGTGAGTGTGTGGTGTGTGTGCTGGAAACAACACACACACACACACCAACACACACAACATATGTGTGTGTGTTTGTGTGTGTGT